>NC_039245.1:13228462-13328462 GCF_003368295.1 Carassius auratus | reverse complement strand
TCTATTCGTTTGTTCACTCATTCTTTCATGTATTCAGTCACCCACTCGTTCATTCATAATTTGCTCACTCACATTCGTTCTAACTCACTCGTTCACTCACTCATTCATTCACTCTTTCACTCACTTATTCTTTCATTCTTTATCTCTTCTTCACTCACACATTCATTTCACTCTTTATTTAATTATTACTTATAATGTACCGTTTTTAAAGTAGTGGACAGTAGGGTTGTCACAATATATATTATTTTGCTACACAGTTATCATTGCAACAAAAATTCCTGTATTTTCCTCAGTATGACTGTGATTGTGTGTCCAGGGTGTCTGGAGTCTCTGGATGATTTCTATCTGCTGGGCAGCGGTTTAATGATGACCCAGACCACTAACAACGTCTTCAACACCTCGCTGTACTCCTACGTCACTCCTGCCAGCCTGTTCTCCTGGCAGAGGGTTCGACTGGCACACGCACTGGCAAAGACTGGAGAGCAGTGGGGCAAAACCTTCTCCAGATACAACTCTGGTCAGAAACACGTTGACTCGTTTGACGTCTCTAATGAAGCTGCTGATCTGCTGATGTTTAGATGTCTGTCGTGAGGGTGTCTCTGATCCTGTGCTGAATCTGTCCGTCAGGGACCTATAATAACCAGTACATGGTTGTGGACATGAGTAAAGTGAATCTGGGCAGCAGTCTGGAGGATGGAGCGCTGACTGTGGTGGAGCAGATCCCAGGACTGGTGGAGTATTCAGACCAGACGCAGACGCTGCGCAGAGGTCCGACTGCAGCACACTTCACTCTCAGCTCTTTCTGACTCCTGTGTGAACCTGGATGTGTCGTGCATCTGCTGCTGTAGTGAATGTGTTCATTCTGCAGGTTACTGGCCGTCGTACAACGTGCCGTTCCACCGTAAGGTCTACGATCTGAGCGGATACCAGCAGATGTGGAAGGAGCACGGCGAGGATTTCTCCTACGACCTTTGCCCTCGAGCCAAGATCTTCCGGCGCGACCAGTCGTCCGTCATCGACCTGAGCTCCCTCAAACACATGCTGAGATACAACGGTGAATAACACGCACTTATTAACTCCTGCTGCTGTCATGATGGAGGATCTCACTTTCAATCGTTTTTATACATTATTTATGTATTATTATTATTTTTATATATTATTTTATATATTATAAATTAGTTTTTATGTTTGTATTTTCATTTTTCCAATCTTTATTCATCTTTTTTTCATATTTTTATTTCAGTTTCAGTTAGTTTAACTTGAAGTACTAAAATAAATGAAAATGATGCAAGCTTAAGGTCAAGTTTTTGGGATATCTTTTTTTTTATGTCTTTACAGTTTTTGTTAATTTTTGCTTATACAGATTAATTTAAGTTTTTGTTACTTTAAGAAACGAGATAATTTGCTGAAATAAAAATAAATTATTTTTATATTTTTATTTCAGTTAACGTTTATTTTATTTCAAGTAACTAGAACCATTTCTCGTGGTTTTAGGTTTGATTAATGATAATAAACCTGGTCGTATATACAAATATAAAAATAATGAGATTACAATTAACCTGATTAGTTTAATTTCCAGTACTTTATTGTTCATTTATGACCGTCACAGTGAAATACTAAAATAAAAACATATTAACTTTTTTCAATTTGACTGAAGATTCCATAGAAATAAATAAAAACAATTAAACATAAAAAACAAATTAGCTTATATACTTTATTTCTAGTATTTTATTGTTTACTTATGATTGTTAAAATATATATATATATATATATATATATATATATATATATATATATATATATATATATATATATATATATATATAATTTACATTTTAGTTAATTACATCTCTGTCTGTCCTCAGGTTATAAGAGCGACCCGTACTCGAAGGGCGACCCGTGTAACTCAATCTGCTGTCGAAACGACCTGCAGGGGCATGGAGCCAGTCCTGACGGATGTTACGACACCAAGGTCAGCTGACCGCCGCTCATTAACCAATCAGAGTGCGTCTCGTGCCCTGCTGACGCTGTGCTGTCCTCGCTCAGGTCACAGATCTGCACATGGCTCAGAAGTTAGTGGCTGAAGCGCTGAGCGGCCCGACCACAGACGGAGGGCTTCCTCTCTTCTCCTGGGAGTCGTTCAACAGCACGTCCCATCAGGGCCTTCCTCCCAAATACAACTTCAGCTTCATCCTGATGCAGCCGCAGCTCTGAGGACCACAACATTTCACTTCTGGCCTGCTTCTGACCTCTATAGGTCCAGCACTTATAATCACAGTCTGTCCATGTAGCTTTTACTTTGAGCCGTAATATCCAAATCAATCTTTTCAATGATAGATTGAGTAAATCGTAATGCTTTAGTGCTCGTTTCCACCATACAAGAAAAACCAACCACCATGCCTTGGTAAATCATGAATAAATGACATAAAAACTTGAAATTATGATATACGCAAGTCAAAATTATAAGGTCAAATGTCAAAATCATGACGTACTAGGTCAAAATTAACATACAAAGATATGTTAACGATATATGTATGAGGTAAAAGTTGAATTTATAACACATTAATTTGAAATTGACACATAATTACTTGGTAAAATGTGAAATTACGGGACACTTAGTTGAAATTGACAATCTAAGTCATAACAACGAGGTAAAATGTCAAAATAATGAATAAAAATTAACATAAGTCATTATTTTAAAGTAAAATGTTGAGATTATGATGTACAAAGTTTAAAAGTTGACATACAAGGTTGAAATTGACATACTAAGTTACAATTATGATGTAAAATGTTACAATTATGAAACACTAAGTTGAAATTGAGATACTAGGTCAGAATGTAGATACTAAAACATCATGATTACTGCAGACTCAGTCAAATATGAGGTAAAAAGTCTACATTATGATATACTAGGTCAAAATTGACATACTGAGTCAAACTGAGGCCAAATGATGAGGTAAAAAGTTGAAATTATGAAATATGTAGAAATTTACATAAATACGTACGACTCAAATCTCAAATATGACTTTGATTTTTAACTTAACTTAATAAATATGACTTGCGTCATTTTCTTTTCTCATCATTTCGTCTCATAAATATGACTTGGAATGTCACAATTTTGAATTGTCATGATTATGATTTACTGAAGCATGACTTTTATTTTTGTCTGAAATAACCACAACACAGATGAACATCTCAAAAGTGAGGAGGTCAGTATCATTGTAATTTTTAGATGCAGTCCAAGATCCTAATGAACAACACACAGGTGAGGTTTTTAATGTGAGTGTAAACTGGAGTGTCTCGTTGAATCTCTTGAATGTTTCAGATCTCTTCTCTCAGGGAAGCTGACTCCGTCTCTTTTATCTTTTATCTTCGGCTCTGATTTCTGTGAGCATCTCTGTCACAATCAGTGTGTTTGTAATCAATGCCGCGTGTGATTTTATCTTTGATTTGACCAATGAATGAATAAACATAAGGTAAGCCTCATTTCTCAGTCTGTGTCAGAGTGTTTTTGTTGGATACATATTCATTAATTCAGTCAGTTATTCTGCACTTGTGCAATAATTAATTATTATCATTACAGTCATTATTGACCAAAGGAAGATATTCTAGGTACTTGGGTTTTCAGTCATTCATAAATAGTAATTTCTACCTGATGAAATATTTTAAAACTCAACATAAATTGAAAAATGTATGTTCATCTGAGATTTTACTGTCCCACTTTATATTAAGTGGCCTTTAGTACTATGTACTGACATAAAAAATGTTCAGTGTACTGATTGTGTTTATATTGTATTGCAAAGCACTTCTGCTGCTATTGAGATGGCAAACAGGTAAAGTTAGGGACAGGTTTGGTGGTATAGGTTTAAGTTATTGATTTAATTACAGAAATGAATTACAGATGTCATTACATGCAGGTATTTTTTTAAATATAAGTACAATGTATAAACATAATGATTAATATAACAAATGATTAATTTAAATGCAAGTACATAGTAGTTAAGCACACTTAAAATAAAGTGGGACTGACTTGGTTTTCCGGACTTCCATGAGTTTTTAAAGAGGATTTTTATATTTTTTTTAAGATTGTATTTTTTTTTTTCAGGTCTTAAAATCACACTTCTAAAATCCCCTCAGAGTCGTCTTAATTTTCAGCAGGTTTAGTTTAATTAAAAACCCTGTCTTATCAGCAGCTATGCTAATGATGTCTCTATTTGTTTCTCTGTTTTGCCACAGGATTTACAGAACTACCAAATTTAGCTACAAGTGTGATTGCATCATATAATTGCTGTTCATAGTGTTCATCGTCTGTTTGATTTAAGTCTTTAATTGATTTTTCCTTACATTTCTGTCATATGCACATAAACTGACAGTCACCACTGATAAGCAACTACTAAATATTGTAGAAACTTAATTGTCTGTAAAGCTGCTTTGCAATGATTTGTATCGTAAAGAGCAATATTGAACTGAATTAAATCATCTGCTCCTGGTCTCCTATGAAGGACTGAAACCATCAGCAAGTAAAATGTATTTTGCCTTGTGTATGCAAGTGCACTGCAGTTTCATTTTTGCAGTTAAACTTACTCTACATTAAATCATACACTTTCAGTTTTGGTTTTTAAACATTGAGAGGAAAAGGAAAGAATGTGCATTTTTGTGGTGAGTAAACTGAAAAAGTCTGATTATGCCATTAGTTTGTGGCTTATTTAAAGACAGTTTTATACACTGACTGAAGGATGCAAGATTATAATCATATATAATAATCTTCATGTTATTCCAAATGCATAGAACAGAAATTTAAACCCTAGCATATTTTGTTATGAATATAAAATATATGATGACACAACTTACATTTTTGAGTGAACTATCCCTTTACAAACTACAGCACACAACATATGAAACATATCAGGATTTGCATACTTAAGTCATGCAATTATATGAGATATGAAATATTACATCAAGTGTTATTTATAGCCAAGAAACATGCACAAACACAATCTACCATCAATGCATCAGACAGACAGAAGTGTGTTGGGTTTGAAACACAAATGTAGTGTTGAAGATAAAACAAGTATGAACTTTTTTCACAACTGGCCCTTTTTTAGATTTCTTTTTTCTTTTTGCATGTAATTTTGACTTTATGTCTCACAATCATGATATTTCATGTCTATTTTTTTCCTCATAATTACAACTAATGTCATACAATAATTATGATTTCCCATTGCAGGATGGGAATGATGCATGACACACACACACACACAGGCTGAAATGTTTTGGCTTTAAAATCAATAGATGCAGTGTTTTAGATTAAGACAGTCAATATTGTGTCTGTTTGTTGGTGGATGATATTTAATGTGATTCTCTTGTACCATGGTTTCGGGAAACAGTCTTGACTAGGTCGTTCGTTTTCATAAAGATGCATTGTACTATGGTGGTTAATCTGCGAGCTACGTCGTTGTACGGGAAACGCACCCCAGATCTGGACTCCGAATCGCGAATCATTTGATCGGGGCTTCGGAGCGAGTCCGCAAAACATTTGATTCAGATCGGGACTCCGAAGCGCGTTTCGTGAATCGTTTGATCGGGGCTTCGGAGCGAGTCCGCAAAACATTTGATTCAGATCGAGACTCCGAAGCGCGTTTCCCGAATCGTTTGATCGGGGCTTCGGAGCGAGTCCGCAAAACATTTGATTCAGATCGAGACTCCGAAGCGCGTTTCGTGAATCATTTGATCGGGGCTTCGGAGCGAGTCCGCAAAACATTTGATTCAGATCGAGACTCCGAAGCGCGTTTCGTGAATCATTTGATCGGGGCTTCGGAGCGAGTCCGCAAAACATTTGATTCAGATCGAGACTCCGAAGCGCGTTTCCCGAATCATTTGATCGGGGCTTCGGAGCGAGTCCGCAAAACATTTGATTCAGATCGAGACTCCGAAGCGCGTTTCCCGAATCATTTGATCGGGGCTTCGGAGCGAGTCCGCAAAACATTTGATACAGATCGAGACTCCGAAGCGCGTTTCGTGAATCATTTGATCGGGGCTTCGGAGCGAGTCCGCAAAACATTTGATTCAGATCGAGACTCCGAAGCGCGTTTCGTGAATCATTTGATCGGGGCTTTGGAGCGAGTCCGCAAAACATTTGATTCAGATCGGGACTCCGAAGCGCGTTTCCCGAATCATTTGATCGGGGCTTCGGAGCGAGTCCGCAAAACATTTGATTCAGATCGAGACTCCGAAGCGCGTTTCGCGAATCATTTGAGATCAGGGGTGCGTTTCCCAAAAGCATCGTTAGCCAACTATGATCGCGTCGTTACCAACGTAGTTCAACGATTCAGTGTTTCCTGAAACCATAGTTCAAACGAATATTCGCAAACTGCATCGCAAACTTGTGTCGTTGGAACGACAGCTCTTCACCTGTGGTTAGAGGCATAGTTCGTCCTTAGTTTGCTGTGTCGACGTCATTGATTGCGCCTCACCTGGACTGTGTTCTATTCAGAGTTATCGACCCTGTGCCCTATTCCTTTAGTAGATTTCACCATCCACTTTGAGTGATTTAAAAGACTTAAAGTTATGGTTTAAGTTTATTAAATAATTCGCCTTTTTAATTATTATTACAAATTCAGTTTGAAACTATATAGCAGCGTGGCCCTCGCGATTATTCTCCTTTCGAAGTGCCCCCTTAAGCATTAATCTTGCCGATTAGAACGCAGCCATTGTTTCGTTTGTGCGAAGAAACGGTGAGTTTGTCAAGAGATTTATCTTTGTTTAATTTTAATTTAAAAACATTCCAAAATACATATATCTCATATAACAATATTGGTAAAAAAAAAAAGTGTTAGAGGTTTTCACTTATATAAAATGTTAACACTCAAATTACTGTATTTTTATAGTAAATTAATTTTTAATTTTAAATGAATGTACCTAAATAAAGTAACAAAAAATGTATAAATAAGTGAGTGATTTTGTTGTTTTTACAGAATTAGAAGAATACTCTCTACAAATGTGTTTGTGTGTGAATAGAGAGAGTATACACTGTTTGCAAAAGGTTTTTTTTAATGTTTTTAAGTGTTCATTTAATGCATATCGGCAAAGAAACCAAATATTTAACAGAAATTATGTCAGATTAAAGAAATGGTTTAAACTCCTGCACAGGTGAAAGGACGTATGGGCGAAGAGGACATGTCTCCAGCAGCCAGATATCACCAAAGCCGTGCACCCTCTTCAGCCACCTGCAAACTGCAGAAGTGGCCCACACAAAAGTGTCATGTGTGCTTCCATCACCCACCCATCAGGCCATCACCCACCACCTCCATAAATTTCCAACAGCATAATAATGCAGTGTAGCTAACAACTGAAGTTTAAGCGTTGTTTCTTCTTATTGCCCTCTGAAGATGTGAAGCCTGATGTTGAAGGGCCAGACTGGAGAGGGCCTGATGTTGGGGGCCTGGACTTTGAAGGCAAAAGCCTGGTTGATGCACATGTATCCATATCTCCAAGGATCCTTCCATTGCAACAGGCCCCAGGATGGCCAAAACTGTCTCTTCCTCTGTAGGGACAGGAGGAACTGAACTGATACCCCATCAGTCTTGTTTGCTTCCCTCTTACGTGCCACAGCCCTCTGTTTTGTCACACTTGCGAAGTCCCTCCACTTATTCCTGACTTTGTCTGGGCTTTGTCCATATCCATAGCTTGAAAATAGCTGGAATTTACTATTTTCCACCACCTTCTCAAAAATAACTGCAATTTCAAGCATTGAAAATTGGGGGTTTTGTGTCATTTTCATTAACACGTCAAAATGGCAAGAAGACATAAATAGGAAAGATTGAGCAAAATAAGCAATCCACAACAGTACATCACAGTTTTTCTAAACCCATTTTTACAATTGTGGTTATCAATATTACATAAGAAATAGTATTTATCTGAAATTGTGAAATTATTGACATTGGGATCAGAAAAGAGCACATTTTTAACTTTTAAAATTCGTTATTACTCTACTCCTACGTAACGTCATTTCAAAAGCGTAATTTGAGTCGAAGAAAAGAAAAAATAAAACCAAATTACTGTAGGTGGCAGTATGTGCTCATGTCTCCAGTCAGCCGTTAGATCGAAGAAGAAGAAGAACGACAGCTCAAACCAACGTAGTTTGAACTATGGATCTGCCACACAGGTACCATGGTTTCGGGAAATAGTCGTGTCTAGGTCGTTCGTTTTCATAAAGATGCATTGTACTATGGTGGTTAATCTGCGAGCTACGTCGCTGTACGTGAAACGCACCCCAGATCGGGACTCCGAATCGCGTTTCGCGAATCATTTGATCGGGGCTTCGGAGTTTGCAAAACATTTGATTCAGATCGGGACTCCGAAGCGCGTTTCCCGAATCATTTGATCGGGGCTTCGGAGCGAGTCCGCAAAACATTTGATTCAGATCGGGACTCCGAATCGCGTTTCGCGAATCATTTGATCGGGGCTTCGGAGTTTGCAAAACATTTGATTCAGATCGGGGCTCCGAAGCGCGTTTCCCGAATCATTTGATCGGGGCTTCGGAGTTTGCAAAACATTTGATTCAGATCGGGACTCCGAAGCGCGTTTCGCGAATCATTTGATCGGGGCTTCGGAGTTTGCAAAACATTTGATTCAGATCGGGACTCCGAAGCGCGTTTCGCGAATCATTTGATCGGGGCTTCGGAGTTTGCAAAACATTTGATTCAGATCGGGACTCCTAAGCGCGTTTCGCGAATCATTTGATCGGGGCTTCGGAGTCCGCAAAACATTTGATTCAGATCGGGACTCCGAAGCGCGTTTCGGGAATCATTTGATCGGGGCTTCGGAGTCCGCAAAACATTTGATTCAGATCGGGACTCTGAAGCGCGTTTCGCGAAACATTTGAGATCAGGTCTTTCGAGCGGATTTGCAAAACATTTGATTCTATCATGTACTTGTCTAGATCAACTTTTAATAAAGAGAAAAGCGGTTTAGAGACAGATTTTTGTTAATAGCCTGTTAGTAATCCCACAGTCCATAGCATCAGTAACTGTATAATTTAGTAAGGGAAAATTAAAACAAAATAGGATTAGTTTCATTTTTTTTTTTTTTGTAGCAATGGTCATCTTAACCTCTGTGCAGTGTTCAGGGTATTTCAGGACCCCAAATTAAATTCTAATTCTAATATACTGCATCATACAAGTGTTTATTCTAGTTGAATATTTCGATATTCATGTAAGGAAACGAAGCCTTAATTTGATAAGTTTACATTTATTAATTTAGCAGACGCTTTTATCCAAAGCGACTTGGTACAAATGAGGATTAAAAAACAACACAACAAAAAGAGCAACAAAAAGTTTATAAACGAAAATAAACAAGATGCATGCAAAATGAAGGCAGATATTGTCTGATATGTTAAGAAATAATATAAAATAAAAATGCTAAATAATTTTGCCAAAATATGACTCAGAAAGTCCAGATGATTCAAGCTGTTCGTGACTGTGAGTGTAACAGCAGCAGCAGAGATTATTAACCATAAATGAAAACATTTAAAACTCTGATTCCTCGATTTAAAAAAATAAATTAAAATGTAGCAAAACATTACATTCAGATGATCTGTCGAACTCTCTGTGATTATCAGTGTCAGACTGTGTGTGTTGTTTTGTCCGAGGCTCGTGGGACAGGCGTACTACTCTGGCTGTGACATCATCATCCTGGGGAGGGACTTTGAGAGGATTCAGATCATCCCAGGAGCCAATCACGGGAACATCCAGGTGGACACACACACACACACACACACACACATACACACACGGTTCTGGCGTCCAAACATCAAGGTCTTTATAAACTGTTACAGCACTTACTCAGAGTGACACGTAGCATAGCTTTTAGCCTCATGGTTGCAGTTTGAGGTTTAGGAATTTATTTCATTTTTAAGCCTTTGTTTATGTAAGTTTTAATAATTTTAGCATTTCAACTTTTTTGTAAAAAGTTACTACTTTAATTTTAGTACCGTTTTCATTTAATTTATAGTGCTTTTTGCTTTACAAATCATTGCAAAACAACTTTACAGAAAATTAAGTTTCTACAATATTTAGTAGTAGCTTACATGATTTATCTATATCATTTTAATTTGATGAAGGTCATGGTGTTCTTCTTCACCGCAGAGAATGATGCTCTTCCTCTTGTTTTCCAGCTCAAATATCTGAACATCCTTAAATCGAGAAGCATTAACTGAAATATAAATGTGTTCATGTTTAAAACAAGAACAAATATCTGTCAGCGGCAAAGAAAAACAATAGTTTTCACCTTTGGCAGAATTTTTTTTCCCCGTTTTAATAATTAACCAATAAAAATCTAAAAATAAATATATTGAGTAGATAATAAAAATTAATATCTGAGGTCATTATGCATCTTCTGCACATGTCTTGGTTTCATGATGTTCATATATTAGCACTGGAATACAGAGTGAAATAATTTTTTCTTCCCAGATTATTGCTGATGTGAGGAAGCAGTGAGGAATCCGCTGTATAGTGATCATGCTCTGTGCCCTTTAACCTCTCAAATCTGAATATATATACGCCAATGAATCTAATTTTATATCGAGTATGAAGAGATCTGTAATATACTTGACTGTATGAATGATTATGTCATCTTTTATTATAAACATGAGTGCAGTATTAGCATCTGTATCAACATTATTAGAAATGTCTGAATGAATCAGAATCAAACGATTAAGTGATTAATGCAGAGATTTTCTTCCTTTATCTCTGTCTTGTTTTCTGGTATATATTAATGCTGTCAAATGATTAATTGCTTTAGAATATGAGCTGGTCATTCTGTCGATTCATTCAGGGCTGCTCTGGGTTTAGTACAAACACAACACTAGTCTAGGGAGGTATAGTCTTGTCTCAGAGAACAGGTTTCCTCAGCTTTCCTTAAGGCTGTCCTTGTCCTGTTTGCAAATGACTAAAAGGGAAGAAAAAAGAATACATAGAATAAGTTCACAGATTTATGAAAAGCAGTGATGATACACTTAATTGGTAACACTTTTTGAATAACGGCCCATTAGTTAATATTAGTTAACTACTTTAATTAACATGATCTAAGCAAGAACAATTCTTCTACAGCATTTATTAATCTTAGTTGATGTTCAATTCAACATTTACTAATGCATTATTTAAATCAAAAGTTGTGCTAACAATGAAAACTGTATTTTCATGAGCTAACATGAACAAAGATGAATAAATACATTAATAAATGTATTGTTCATTGTTTGTTCATGTTCGTTAATGAATTAACTAACATTAACTAAAGGACTAGGACTTACCACTTCATCTTTGTAAATAAGTAACGGTAGTGAAATTAAAGAGAGAAGCTTTATCTCCATCATTCATCTAGACAGGGGCTCACTCTGTATATTGTGCTCATACACCATTTAGTTTATTATATAAACGGCAATATAAGTTAAAATGTAATAAGAATTCATTTAAACTTTGAATTCTTATGAAGTCAGCTTTCACTGCTAACTACGTTAGCGATATCGCTAGCTATTTATTAATAGTCTTACACTGGCTGTCAACATAATGTTAAAAATGACCAAAAAACATCAGGAAAGAGCAGCTGAGTCTTACCTGTGAAAGATAACACCCCGATATCTGTTTTTATTATCGTGTGACGGTTTGTAGGTGTCCAATCTGTCGATGAGTCTGGTATGTTTTCTTCTTCTTCTTCTTTATTGTTTATTGGCGGTTGGCAAACCAGCTTTTGGTGCATTTCCGCCACCTACTGGGATGGAGTGTGAATACCATGGAATGGAAAACTATTATCTAGTAATACACACACACACACACACACACACACAAAGTTGTGTAACCTTATATTCTGTTTATCAACCGTGTATCTCTCAAATATTTAAATAAAATAGTGTACACTTTTGGTTGTATCTGTGCACTCTGAAATAAATCTTTTATTGCTAGCTGAACTTTCAGTTCCTTTAGATCTTCCACAAGTTGAGCTCGTTCCTCATTATATGCTTGACATTGAACAAGCACATGCTCCACTGTTTCTGCCACCCCACAATGGATGCACCCATCTGTCTCACTTTTACCTAACATGTGTAAATAATAATTTAATCTGGTGTGCCCAATGCGTATCCTCGAGATAATTGTATCATCTCTTCTGGATCCATATTTTCTCCTTTCACTCCCCACTGTATCCTGAATATTGTACAGATGTCTTCCTTTTAACTCCTTATTCCAGTTGTCTTGCCAGATATTTATAACAGCTTTTCTTACAATGCATTTAGCTTCAGCTTTGCTTAATGGAATCTCTATGTCGACTTCATCCTTTTTTAATCCCGTCTTTGCCAGTTTGTCCACTATCTCATTTCCCTCAACTCCAACATGAGCTGGTACCCATAAAAATGATATATTTTTGTCTAGTAGATTTATTCTGTACAAAATCTGTAATATATCGTATAAGATATCTTGTCTAGCATCTGACATTCCCCTCTTTAAGCTGCACAAAGCTGAGAATGAATCAGAGCATATGACTGTATCCTAAATATTAGATTCTTCTACCCATATCATTGCTATGAATATTGCCATGAGTTCAGTTGTAAATACTGATATATCATTAGACAGCCTTTTAACAGTACTTTGTTCAATATGAGGTATATATATTGCTGCTGCTGTATAACCAGATTGAGGATTTTTAGACCCATCAGTAAATATCTGAACACTATTGTTATAGTTTTGATTCAAATAATTGACCACTGCTATATTCATAGATACACACCTTTCCTTTTCATTCTTTATGATGTTTAATTGTAGATCCACTAAAGGCATTTTGTACATCCAAGGGGGTACACTTGGTGTAATTACCGTATGATTCATGACAATACCATCTATTCCAATATCTTTGGCAACTTTATCAGCATTCCATCCAAAACTATTAAAACTTGCATATTCATGCTCCCAACTTTCTTTTACCACATCTTTTACTGGATGAGCATCTGCATGTCCCTCCCTGTCCGGAGCACCAATACGCCATTTTCAGCTTAATTCTCCTAATTTCTAATGGCATTTCTGCCATTTCAACCTGCAAAGCAGAGATTGGAGATGTTCTAAATGCCCACATGCTATTCTCAGTGCTTGGGATTGTACTCCATTTACTTTCTTTAGTATGGAAGGTGCTGCTAAACTGTGTACTATGCCACCATAATCAATAATTGGCCTTATCATTGCACAGTAAATTCTCTTTAAAGAATACCAAGTTGCCCCCAATCTACTCCTGCAAGACACCTGAGAACATTAACTCCCTTTTTACATTTTTCAACCACTTTCTTGATGTGTGACGCAAAAGTAAGTCTAGAATCCATCCAGATCCCAAGGAACCTAACTTCTGAGACCTGTTCTAATACCTTATCATATAACTTAAGTTTAGTACTTGGTAATTTCTTTTTCTTAGAAAAACATATTACTTTTGTTTTTTCAACAGACATTCTAAAGCTCCAGTTATTAGCCCATTTTTCCACTTCTATGATGGCTTTCTGCATACAGCTTTCCACATATGTCACATTTCTACCCCGTTTCCACAGTGCACCGTCATCTGCATACAGGGATTTTCCAATACCTTGTTCAACTTTGGAAAATATGGTATATTTTTTTCTTTCCTGATGTGTGATTTATGAGAGTTGCCCGCTCCAATATGGCGGCGACGTTGACGTGCGGTCGAGCGGACAATGAGGCATCTAGGTATTTATATGTCTATGCCAACAGCCATAGAACAGGAAGAGGAAGCCCTGTCACCTTGGCCACACGTCAACGGACAGGCACAGGAAGTGCCAATCAGTGAGGGACCCTGTGGGCGGAGTCTGTGTAATGGATGGGCACTGCACGGCCTGCCACTTCCTGCCACCGAATTGGGAGACTCCGCCCTCGTCACTGCCAAAACCGGACAACCTGTTTAACTCTGACGAGTAACACAAACTAATACAGAGAGTAGACAATCCAACAATCCTTTAAACTACAGACCTCAACCAATCAAAACTCTCAGTTCATGATGGCTTCAGAAAACCTCACAGTGAAGAAACCTATCCATCACCTCACTGAATCCCTCAGCTGTCTCTTTTTTCAAAGATATTTTCCAGTGTATATTTTGGAAGACCTCCAGCACACCGTATTGTGTTATTCTTTGGTATTACTCAATACAAATGTGTTATTCTATGTTATTTACTTAATATGGTATTATCTTACTTATAATATTATGGATAACTATGACAGAAAGCAATATACTGATCAATATGCTGAGTTATTCCCAGATACTGGTTGTCATGAAAAGGGTCAGGTGTATAAAAGCCCTCCCATAGGGCAGTACTATTAGTGTTAAACAGGATTGGACATAAAAGACCTCCCACTGGCAGATCCTGGTAATATTCCACTAAGTTGTATCTGTGAACTAAACTGACCTCTGTAATGCACCTGTGAACTAAAATAACCCTGAGAACTTTGGGTGATTTCCAAGTGTTGACATCAGTGGTAAACAGACTTGGAGGGATGTCTCACGTGACCATAGCCAACCAATAGGGAGAGATTGTTTAATTGTTGATTTGGCCGAATTCCATCATTAAGCGATAAGGAGTGGCAAACTTGGCGGGCAATGCCAATTAAAAACCGGAACTACCAAATAAGGTATGGAGATAGAGGTATAAAATGAGTGCATGGACAGACAGAAGATTCAGATGCGGCGGCCGTCATCTCGGCTTTGTTGTTTTGAGCAATAAAGTCTATATTCTGACACCTGGAACCCCGTCTCCTTAGCCTTATTTATTTGACTGAAGAAATTCATCATCAGCCCTAAGACACGACATAATTGGTGACCACGAAGGGACTGGATTGAAGTCCGGTTTCCACGAGAGCCGTCGCGGGCAGAAGGCCTGACTTCCACGCAAACTACTTGAAAATTAAAGGCGCCTAAAAAAAAGGTAAGCAATTTTTGCTTAAATTGGACACAAGAATGTTTGCGTGGGAGGTTAAGGTCATGCCTGTGGGGGTAATTTGGACAGGGCTTCACCAATAAACGAAACTTAAGTATTGAATTTGAACTAAATTTAATGAAAACTAAATTTAATGAAAAGTTAATTAAGTATAAATCAAGGGGTTCCAGGTGTCAGAAGCTGCGCTTGCGAAAAGTAGATAGTTAGAAAAAAAGGGGGAAAGCCTAGGAACTAGGGAGCTGCCCAAGTAGGTGGGGTGTGGCCCTGGTGGGTCTCCATGAAAAGCAGATAGAGAAAAAAAAGTAGGGACGCCTAGGAACTAGGGAGCTGCCCGAGTAGGTGGGGTGTGGCCCTGGTGGGTCCCTGCTTAAAGTTGATAAAGAGGTTTATATGCATATGAAGTGTTAAGTGTTGTTGCCCAAGAGGGGCATGAATTCCCGTTACAGGGACTTCCTAAGTGGGGGCGCCTAGGAACTAGGGAGCTGCCCAAGTAGGTGGGGGTGTGGCCCTGGTGGGTCCCCGCATGGGAAGGGCAGCTTGTTCGGGTGTCTGCAGACTGGAAAGAGTTAAAGTGTTAGTCTCTGTCTGTCCATTGTATGTTGAGAGAGAGATTTGTGTGTGCGCGCAGCATGCTGGATACATTACTGTAAGCACTGATTGCTTGGCTATACTAACCACATTAACTATACTGGGCTTTGCATGAAGCTATATGTGCTGATTTTATATGTTTTATGTGGCTGTTTATTTTTGCAATGGTATGAAAAACTAGTGTGAACAATTGTAAAATAATACAGGAGGAGGCAATAAGGTGGTGATTAGAAAATAAAGCGTGTATAAAGAGTTGAAAGAACAAAGTAGATTTCAAAGAACTGGCTTTATCGGGAGTTTGGAGGTCATCCAAGTTATCGACGTTGTGATCTAAATTGTGAAACAATTATTGATAAAGTAACAAGTGACTGGTTTTTCGTTTCTAGAGTGAGAGAGAGAAAGAGAGACAGAAACCAAGGCTGGTGTGTGCATGACGGAGGGAGTGGAAGCAATGAGTAGGAGTGAAGGAGAAGCTGTGTGTGTGTGTGTGTGTGTGTCCATGCGAGAAACCTCTGTATGAGTGAAAGAGTGAAATTATCTCTGTGAGTGTCAGCAAAGAGTAAAAGCAAAAGGGCAGGGAAAGAGGAGAACAGAGCAACTGTGAGTGTGTGGTGTGATGGAGAGAGAGAGAGCATGTATGTGTGTCTGGATGCATGTATTTGTGCACAAATGTGAGAATGAGAACCTGTATGTTGGTCTGACTTTGTGCTGTGTGTGTGACAGAGAACAAAGAGAAAGTGTTATGTGTGTTTATGGGTGTATGAAAGAGTGTGTGTGTGTACGTGTGTTTGCATGTGTGAGAGATAGTGTGGGAGTGAGTTTAGTCTTAAGAAATTACATTAGATACCAAACATATTTAAAACATGTGAAAATCCTTTGATCTCAGTAATACTGCTGAGGTCAATATGACCCCAAACATTATGCGTGTAGTCATGTCATAATAACGGATATTAGAAACATTATTATTAAATAAAAAACAAATTCCTAAAAAGATATTTTGTAATTAGGAAATCATGAAATATCAGGATAGTAATAATAATAAAACATAAAAATAAGGATATATATTTTCACCATAAAGTGGGTCTGGGGTCTGTATTATACCGATGATAATGAATATGTTGATGAATGTAGACTATTATACATGGATGTTAGAAATGTTGGTAGAAATTATCCAGGATTAAGAAATAGAAGAGCAAATGTTGAGATCATTGCTTAATCGATTTAAATAATAAAAAAGAGAAAAATGGGAGAAGTTGTTGTTAATAAGAAAAAGAGAAGAAGGGGATGAAGGGGTAGACAAATTCTATAAATACAAGGAAAGAGATTGCTAATTGACTTTTATGGAACCATTAAACTTAAAATATTGTCAAAAGATGAACTGAACATTAGAATATTCAAGATAGGAGGGTTTCGCATAGAGTAAACCCCATCTTTCACTTACTCAATTTGGGCAGGAGGAATGACAGCTACAGGTCACAGATTGTGGAGGTTTGAGGCAATTAGCATGGGAGAAAACAGTTCGGATAAAAAGCAATTTGCAATGGAAAGAATCAATAGATCCTGTGTTTCTCTTCAAACTGTAAACTAGAAAAAACATTGTGATTATTTTAAAATATTTGAGACAATCTAATCAGCTTCTATAAAAAGTGATAAGTCCTCCGCCCAGCAAAAGTCCAGGTGGAAATCAGGGGTCGGATACTTTTAGTGATCCTCGTCTGATGAGCCTGGTGAAGATTAGCTATTAAAGTGCTGGGATTAGAGAGGTAAGTCACTGAGGGAAAAATAATAATAATTTATTGTGTTGAGCAAATTGATAACTGTGACTTTCAGAGATGTCAACTCAAGTAGAGTTATTGGTTTCTAAAAATCCAGCCTGTAAACAAGTAATAGGGGAGCTCTCAAAAAGGTGGGCAGAGAGAACTTGTTAAAAATCTTTAAAAATTACAAGATCAATGATAAAAAAAAAAAAAAAAAAAAAAAGAAAATGAAATGAAATGAAAAACGAGAACAAGAATCATGGGTATTGACTAAGTTAAAACAACATAGAATTAAATTATTAAAATTGGAGAAACAAGAAAGAGACAATAAAAACAATGAAATCGAAGAAGAAAGGCCGCCTCCATATGCTGCTTCCTGTGATCAAGCTGTTAATCAAATGCCTTTAGTACAGGGAAAAATAGATTTAAAGGGATAAATAGAATTTGAGGGATATGTACAAGATGCACCTGCAGATGTTGAAATAAATGAGCAGAATAGCAGAAGTGAGTTGAGGAGAATGGCAGACAGCAGGAGAGAGAGAGAGATACACACACAGGCATGAGAGAGGGGCTGAAGCTTAAAAAAGGAGGGGCTGATAACATCAACATCAATGTCTCATTCAAAACAAAAAGAGAGAGAGAGAACAGCCCACAAGGTGGAGCTAAGGACTGAAAGGAGGGGCCAAGGACAACAGAGAGGACGAGAAAACAGGTGAGCCACACACATCTCAATGTCTTTCAGAGATGCTCAGAGAAATGGAGAATCGCCACAAACACCTAACCTCAATTTATGAAGAATTGAGGAGCCATCAAGCAGAAGAGCTTGAAGATGCACCTGAAAGAACAGTGACGCCTGCTGACTCAGCCCAAGAAGCACTAAATGAGATGGAGGAAAGGTGCAACGGAACAAGAGAGAATCCACATGACAAGAGAAGATTTCAAGCAAGCTGTGGACACATTGCAACAAGAGCTGGACGAACTGATGGGCAAACATGGACAAATGCAATCACACCCAAGCCAATATGATTATGTCCAGCGGAAGCAGTACAAGCAAGTAGTCGGGGCACTGGTCATGCAAGACATAGAATATCCAGATGATCTGTTTCAAGCATACAGATGAAGAGGAAAAGAGCAGCATGGATCAACAAGGACATCAAGAAGGACTGAAACCCCAAAATTTGAGTGCTCAATAATCATCAAGCAAGGTCACACCCAATACATTCCCTGGGCAAGTCAAGATCTGGACACTGGTTTCCCGTCTTCTAGACATCCATAAAGGAGCTGGAAAATGGAATCAGAACATTTGAAGAAGAAACAACTGGAAAGCTTCTGGCCCTAAGTGACATCAAAGCCCGGTTTGCTAAGCGTTTGGGGGCCTCCAAGACATTCTCAAGCAGTCTGGCCTCCACCAAGCAGTTGACAAGCCTCAAGCAGAATGAGTTTATTTTGACAAACATTGACGTGACATCTGGATGACTCTGAGAGTTGAATACCCTATGCAAACTTATCCAGAATTCCTGAAGGGGGAGCTAATTAGGGAGACTGAGAATCCCACCACCTGCATACAGAAAAAAAAAAACTAAGATGCTGGAAAGAAGAACTGGAAAAAGATCCAGAGGAAGAAAAAGTACTGACAGCACTCTTCAGGACTGCCATTGTGGAAGCCATGCCTGCAGTAATGAAAGTGAAGCTGGAGGATGAGTTCAGAGACCATGTGGTCCATGCTGTAAAACAGCACAGAAGACCAGAGCTAAAGATGAAGGACCAAGAAAAAGAGCTTCTAAATAAGAAGAAAAAAGGTCCAAGCAGTGCAGAAGGAACACCACTCAGCAGTGATGGCACCGGTCAATACTTCGATGCCTGTCAATCCACTTGTAACAATGAATGTGCCTGCACCAGCAAATCAGACCGCAGCAGCACAGGCACCGCCTGCTGGAACAGTTGATACACCACAAGGACCGGCACCAGTCGTCATCTATCTCAAGCCAGAGCAGCCAAACAACAGGAGCTGGAAAAGACAACAACAAAAAGGACGTGGCAGAGGAAGATTTAACAACAATCAACAAAAAGTTGGTGGCCCTCCAGGAGTATGTTGGGGATGCTATCAGCCTGGACACAGTAGAAGAAACTGCACCATCAATCCTTGGCAACGGAGCCAGCCAATGGCCCCAGGAGTCAACTTGGACAACAACAAGTGCAAGCTCAACCTCCAGGCCCTGTTAACCCATGGCGTGGACCTGATCAAGGCTATTAGGGCTGCCCAGAGAATCTTACGGGGAGGAATCAGCTTCCAATGATATCTTGTGATGTTGATCAAGAACCAATGCTGCAAGTTAAAATCGAAGGAAAACCCATTATACAGGGGCAACAAACTCCTGTTTAAATCCAAGATATGCCTCGCACTTCCCAATGTCTAGAAAATATATATAAAGACAGTAGGATTCTCAGGGACAACTCAGTTACTTCCCATGACTGCCCCTGTGAGCATAAGCCTGAAAGACACTGAAATAAGAATACCAATCTTAGTCTTAGAATACACACCTGTTAATTTATTAGGCAGGGATGGTATATGTAAACTAAAAATGCAGATATGGTGTACACCAGATGGAATTTATGTAGACGATAGGGCAATTAGACAAATGAATGTTTCATCATTACAACAAACACAAGAACCATGTGCTAACATATATTGGTTAGGTGATCTAAAGGAAGGTGTAGAAAAAACAATTGGCAAATGGGGAAGATACATAAGAGAACAGCTTTGTGAACCAAATCCACCAAAAAATGAATTTCATTGAACTATGAAGTGTGACGAGAACATAGACCCAGAATTTGAAAAAAGATGGTTAAAAAACACACAAGGGTTGCAAATTCCCATGAACTCGCTAATAGTAGGAGCAGAAAGTTAAGCTCTGCAGATAGATAAAGAAAAAATAATTGATGAATGGTTAGAAGTGCCAAACTCGATTCCTCATGTTACATTGTAAGTAAAGATTGTGTTTCTAAAGACTTGGCCCCCATGATGAAACAAGCAAAAAAAAAAAAAAAAAAAAAAAAAAAAGCAACTGGGAAGCCACAGAAAAAGTTGTATACTACTCCAATGATGGGAGTCCCCTATAAATACAAAAGTTGAGCCAAAGGTAAAAAAAAAAAAAAAAAAAAAACATCAAACTGAATTGAGAAAGAAATGTAGAAACATGTACCACCTGAATTATGGTCTCAGCGTGACATAGATGTGGGATTAGTAAAATCAGCTAATCCAGTTAGAATAGTGCTTAAACCAGGAGCTAAGATACCCAGAAAATTACAGTACTAAACTACTGAGAAAGTTGAGGTATCCTTCAAAACCAGAAGCAGACGAGGGAATCAAAAAGACAATTGAGGGATGAATGAAAGCAGGAGTGTTTGTTGAAATTACTAGCTGTAGTAACACCCCAATATTGCTAGTAAATAATGCATACAAATCAAAATGGCGTTTGGTGCATGCTTTGAGAGCAGTGAATGAGGTTGTGGAGGATTGGCCTACTGAAGTTCCAAATTTGCATATGTTGTTAACCAATGTTCATCTCCTAATTATTATACAGTAACTGATCTCTGCTAAGCTTTTTCAGCGTTCCCTCGGCCGTGGAGAGAAGACTTTTGTTCACATTCACCTATCAAGGTAAAAAAAAAAAAAAAAACTCACTTACATGAGACTGCCACAAGGTTTCAAAACACTCACCATATGTATTTAATCAAGTTCTAAAAGAAGATCTAAGTGATCTCAGGCTGGACAGTACATTAATACAGTATGCAGATAATTTGTTGATCTGTTCAATGACTTTGCCACCAAGGCTCAATTAAAGGACTTACTTGGCTGAAGGGGGACATAAGGCCTCTAAAGAAAAACTGCAATTTTGCTTACCGCAAGCTGAGTACTAAGGATGCACAATTTCACATGGGATGAAAGCTATATCATCCAGTCAATTAGAGGACTACAACTACAAACAGTGGGATAAATTATTACTTTTTTGGGAATTACAGGTTTTAGTGCAGACTGGAATGATAATTATTCAATCAAAACAGTTCCACTTAGAGCACAAAGAAAACATATGGGCCATCAAAATATTAAAGCACCTTTGATTATTTGAGGATTACTGATGCATGAACAACATTTGAACCATTAACAAAAAAAAAAAGAAAAATGCTAATTGGCTTTGGCGCTCATATGAAGGTCTATATCGGTTACAATCCTTTTATCTGACATGCATGGTTTTGACCATTGCGCGAGGGGGGAAGTGATTAAAAATAAATAATAATAATAATAATAAAATAAAAAATAAGAAAGATTATAAATAAAGTGACAAGGTTATTGGTTGCTTTATGTATAAGCAATGGTGGATGAATATCTATTTGAATGTGAAGTCTGCACCCTAAGTAATGTCAGAAAATGAACATGATGAATGTCAACAAATAGATATAAGAACTGACATCAAGAAAATAAAGACCCCTGTAGTTTATGTAATCGACCGCGCATTGGAGTATGAGCGTTTGAACGAATCAAAAGGGAAACATAAAATGGGATAATTAAAAAGGAATTGTGCAATAATCTGGCATTTAGACCAAAATATGTATTATAATTTAGAAGTACTCAAATCATTCTGTCTGATATATGCCACAGCCACTGTAAAGATAAACATGAATGAACATGACAATCATAAAGGTCAAAGACACAGAACTATAAGTTTTGCCCAAATTCGCACCATGAAAGATCAATTAGAAGCAATAGCAGATTACTATTGGGTATGTGAAAAAAAAAAAAAAAAAAAAAAAAAAAGAAGACAAAAAGTAAGAGCCACACTACCAAAAGACTGGAAAGGTATTGTACTAGCCTAAGACTGTTACAAGGGGTAACAACGATTGAAGGAGACTTAAATGAAGTTAAGCAGCCGCAACTAAGGTGACACAGAGCTAAAAGAGCATATGAAGCAGATCCAAATCTGTACATGGATTTAATTGGCCAACCAAGAGGAATACCAGAAAAATATAAAGATAGAAATGAAATTAAGTCTGGACTTGAGTCTATATTAGTGTGGATTACCCCAAACAAGAACTTAGAATGGATCAATTATATTTACTATAATCAGAATAGATTCATTAACTATACTGATGATGCCTTAGATGCTCTGGGAAAACAGTTGAGTCCTACAAGTAAAATGGCATGGCAAAACAGACAAGCACTGAACTGGCTTCTGTCCGAAAAAGGAGATGTATGTGTAATGTTTGGAACTGACTCATATACTTATATTTCAAACAGTACAGCCCCAGCTGGATCGATCACCAAAGCAATGGAGAAACTGAAAAACCTAAGAGAGGAAGTGACCAAGAATGCTGGAGTAGATGTGCATACTTGGGATTGGTTTAATTTACTTTTTGGGTCTTGGGGACAATGGTTAACTAAAGTGGGCATCATAATAGGCATTGTTGTTGTTGTGTTTCTTTTGTTGTTCTGTTGTATTGTGCCTTTCATCAGATCAATGCTGGCCAGTGCTGCAGCCAAACAGATGATTAATGTGTCAGTGAGACCAACTGGAGTGGACATTGGATGTACCAACGTGCACATTGGGACCTGGACTGGATGAATTTGTGTGAAACCTTCCTGAAAAACAATGGAGTGGTAGGGAAGGGGTGCCTTTTATTTTCTATTTTTTATGTTTATCCTGTATTGTAACTTTTGATAGAGAGGGAGTCAGTATCTTCATTGTATTTTCATTTTCTTATTATGTAGTTGAATTAGAATACTTGGATAGAGTAGGCAGGAAGTTAAATTGTGTTATTGTATTTTATTTTGGCATATGCCCCTTCCTGAAGTCACTTACTCCTTAAGTCATTTATTATCTGATCATTTATTTTAAAGAACATCTTAAGAAAGAAAGAGGACGCTGAAGGTGTTAAGCAGGTCATTGTCTGTGTTACGAGGCAATGCAACCAGAAAAGGGGACGATAAAGAAAGATTGCATATTTTCTTATCTGAATGTATTCATCATGTAACTTTCATTTGTTAGTATATAGTTTGTCTTATTCAACACTGGAAAAGTCATCAAAGTTTGAAAAGAATAAGGGATCGACGAGCACGTTAGTGCTTAGCAACATGAGTAGATTCAACTGGAGGTTTAAAAACCCACTATCTACTCCAACACCAGATAGCGCTGAATGGCAATGAAAGTTGCCTGAGAGCTCCTCTGGCAACGAAGGACAGCATCACCAGATAGCACTCCAGGCTACCGGAAATGCTTGGAGTTCCTCTGGCAGCGTGGGATGAACCAGTGTACAATTTATTGTATTACTTTGTTTTTACTAATTTTGATTATTTGAATCATTCATATATTCTACATAACCATGACAACCATGGGCAAGGCTAAGACATCTCATGCACATGCTTTAATACACATTGTTGATTTGTTTTGATTAATTTGACCCCCAAGAAGGTATAGGTAGGGAAGTAGATTCTATTACTCTTTTCTGGTCAATTGTGGGGAGAGATATTTGGATCTGACTTCCTCTGGAGTGCAACAACTTAAAGAAATAATTTGTTAAGAGGAAATGGAGGACCATTATTGGTTCATAGATGGACAGAAGGAGAGGTGGACTTGTGGTGTTGTACTCTAGGCAAAGGGCTTAGTGGTGAGACTTGGTAAAGTCTCAGAGGGGGGAATATATTGTGTTATTCTTTGGTATTACTCAATACAAATGTGTTATTCTATGTTATTTACTTAATATGGTATTATCTTACTTATAATATTATGGATAACTATGACAGAAAGCAATATACTGATCAATATGCTGAGTTATTCCCAGATACTGGTTGTCATGAAAAGGGTCAGGTGTATAAAAGCCCTCCCATAGGGCAGTACTATTAGTGTTAAACAGGATTGGACATAAAAGACCTCCCACTGGCAGATCCTGGTAATATTCCACTAAGTTGTATCTGTGAACTAAACTGACCTCTGTAATGCACCTGTGAACTAAAATAACCCTGAGAACTTTGGGTGATTTCCAAGTGTTGACATCAGTGGTAAACAGACTTGGAGGGATGTCTCACGTGACCATAGCCAACCAATAGGGAGAGATTGTTTAATTGTTGATTTGGCCGAATTCCATCATTAAGCGATAAGGAGTGGCAAACTTGGCGGGCAATGCCAATTAAAAACCGGAACTACCAAATAAGGTATGGAGATAGAGGTATAAAATGAGTGCATGGACAGACAGAAGATTCAGATGCGGCGGCCGTCATCTCGGCTTTGTTGTTTTGAGCAATAAAGTCTATATTCTGACACCTGGAACCCCGTCTCCTTAGCCTTATTTATTTGACTGAAGAAATTCATCATCAGCCCTAAGACACGACAACCGATGACTGTCATATTTGTTCGTAAACATTTACTTGGCTTTATGATTCGCTGCTTATGATCTTGCTTTACATACAAGCATCTGCTAATTACATAAAAATTGATGTATGAGTTTTCCTCTGTTTGTTTATTCTTAAGTAAATCAGTTTTGTTAATAAACCATCCAAATAAATCCAGTTTGGATTTCATCCAAAATATCTTATATTGTGTTCCAAAAACAAACAAAGCTTTTACGGGTTTGTAACGACATGGGGGTAAGTGATTAATGAAAAAATTGGTGGCATAGAAACCTTTTTACATAAGTTGTTTAATATTTTTCATGGTTTTCTTCAATGTTTGAGGCATATTGAAACAGCTCTAACTAAATACTTTTCATGCTTTTATTTTGGACTAATTTCAGTTCCATTTACATTTAGGTTATGTAGTTTTCATTTTTATTTATTTATTTTAGTTTTTTATTGTTTTATTGTTCAAATTTAAACAGGTTATAATAGTATTAGAGTAGGTTGGACACTAGGTGGTGCTTTGGGGTAATTTTCACCATGCAATTGTCTACACAAGGCAAGGCTGTCTAATTCTAAACTTTAAAATTTACATTTGTTTTTTATTTATTTTAGTTACACATTTAAAGGAAATTATACATTTACATGCTTAAGGATTATTTCAACCGTACTGAGGTGTGCCTGTGTGAAAACAAGTCGGCACCATAAAAAATAATATGTAATACGTGCTTAGTATTAAATTAAAGCTTCAGATGCATGATATTTGTAGGGCCCTGTGAAATCTGTTTTAAGTTTTATT
Source organism: Carassius auratus (assembly GCF_003368295.1). Classification (NCBI taxonomy): domain Eukaryota; kingdom Metazoa; phylum Chordata; class Actinopteri; order Cypriniformes; family Cyprinidae; genus Carassius; species Carassius auratus. Next base: position 13,302,954 of record NC_039245.1, on the reverse strand, counting down.
TGCTCCTATTTGTCTGGATTCAGGTTTTTTTTTTCTGGATGATTATAAAAAAAATATATATAAATAAGGCCTAATTAAAATCATGAAAATTTTAACTTAAGCATATTTAATCTTTAACAAAAACCATTCAACGCGAATGCACAGACGTTTGTCGTGGTAATTAACACCACACCCAGCACTTGTTCGTCCACACTGAACACGCATCTCGCATTTAAAAGCATTTTAGGGGGCGCTTGGCTTTTTGGGGCCCAAGGCCGGCACCTACCTTTGCCTAATGGTCCACCATTTTTTTATTATTTAGCTAGAGGCTGGGAGAAACGGTCTTGACTAGCCTAATCTACAACATTTAAATGATCTATTCCTTTTTTATTTATTAGCCTGCATGTCATTGCTCTGTTGTTGATTTTGATTGCTTCCCTTGTCCTCATTTTAATTCGCTTTGGATAAAAGCGTCTGCTAAATGTAACGTGAATCACAGTCACTTGAAAACAGGTTTTTCTTTGGCCTGTGTTCTTGTTTATTTTCTTGATTCTCTGTAATTATTTCTCTGTTGTTGTTATTGTTATTGTTATGATGAGATGTAATGAAGTAGGTGAGAGGTCGAACTGTCTCCTCGACGCGTTTGACTGACGGAGCTTGTGACGCTTCTGAGCTCCTCATCACACAGCGAGGTAACGCCCCCTTAGCGCACGTGACCAGACTTCGCGCTTGTGATTGGCTGGGGCGGACCCTGCCCAGGACAGAGAGTGCTGCAGAAAGAACCACATGTGCAGATTAATCCACCCTCAGCAGTGATGTAGCCTGCCGTATACACAGTAACCTTGGGAAGTAAGACTCATCAGTATACACTTTTTATCTTTCGGTTTCATGAAAGACGAGAGACCGTGTCTCGTTATATTCTTATGCATTGACTCATCTTGAGTCATTTCTGATTTATTTATATTTATTGTCCTTTTTGGTTTTATTATAAAATTTTAAATGTCTACTGGATTAGAAGAAATGGATATGAAGTCTATTTTAGCCGGAGGTCGAAATGTTTTGTGCTTGTTTGACGTGGACGGAACGCTGACAAACCCGAGAGAGGTAAGATGCGAGACTGTTCATTTATATAAAATCTTTTTTTTTTAAATCAACACAATATTTATGAGATAATATTAAATGTAACAGATTAAGCATAACATTTAAAGGGCTATAAATCCTCTCTGCTATTAAGAGAACATTATGTTTCTATATGCTGCGCTGATCTGTTTAGGTGAAGCATGTCTCGTGAGTGTGTTTTTGTGTGTTTGTACAGTACTCGTTCTGCACGTAGCTGTACAGTAGACAATGTTTCCCACGCGACGCTCTTGGAATGTTCGTTCATGGTTCGTTCTAAACACAACATGCGACATTCGGTGTTCCCTCGGTTCGCTCTGTTACATGAGCAGTTACCGAAATCTGCCGCGTGACGTGACATGCCGTTCTGCTCATGAACTGTTTATTTACGTCAGATGTGCTGTATCAGTGTGCTCCGATGTTGCATCATCAGTCTTTCCTCCGCTGTAGAAGCAGTGACTCGTGGGAACGTTATAGTACTAAAAGTGAAAAGTAAAAATAACCTTTACAGCTTATACAGAACGTTGTTAACACACACACACACATACTGTTTTACAACGTTAATAGCCCGTTCACACCAAGACGAGATAAGACAGTGCTGTTTAAATCACTTCAACCTCTTAGATGATAACACTAGCCAATCAGAAAATCTCCGTCCCAGCCGGCACATGACCGACCTTCAACGTTGAAATATGGTTGAAATAAGGTCAGTTGTGGTTTCAACGTTGAAACAACGTTGATTCAACGTTTAAAGCTGAATGGTTGAAAAACATCCAGCACATGACCAACTTTCAATGTTGAAATATGGTTGAAATAAGGTCAGTTGTGGTTTCAACGTTGAAACAACGTTGATTCAACGTTTAAAGCTGAATGGTTGAAAAACATCCAGCACATGACCAACTTTCAATGTTGAAATATGGTTGAAATAAGGTCAGTTGTGGTTTCAACGTTGAAACAACGTTGATTCAACGTTTAAAGCTGAATGGTTGAAAAACATCCAGCACATGACCAACTTTCAACATTGAAATATGGCTGAAATAAGGTCAGTTGTTTTAATGAAACAACGTTAAAAATGTTTAATGCTAAATGGTAGAAAAAGGTTAACAAGCTTTTAAATTATTTATATTAAATTATTTAAATTAATTATTTTAATAGCATTTTAAAATATTTTAGTCATGATACCTATTCTAAAATCTAAAGGTATATGTTAAATATTATCATTATTAACAACAATAAAACTATATACATTTCGCTGCTTTATCACACTGAAACAACTCCCATTGGTAGTTTTATTTTATTACTTCTATCATGATTGGTTAATCTGGCTGTCATTCAGGAAACTGGACAATGAATCGGTTCGCGCCTTTCTACATTTAAAAATATGACCGTTATTGTCGTCTTTCTGTGAGTGAGGCGGCTAACTGTGAGCTGCTGCTCGTTATAACTGACTGCTCTATCGGTCCCGAATTATTTCATATTTGCCTGTACATTTTTTATTTATTTTGAGCGAATTTGAGTCGTGACATGTCAATGGAGAACAAAAACTGCGAACACAAGAAGGGTCAGGTGTTCTGCGAGGTCCTGAAAACATCCTGGCAAAATGAGGTAAGAAAATCGCTAACGTTATCTTTATTATCTTTTGAAAATAGTAAAGTATTACCAGAGTTTACAAATGGGTAGTTTAAAGGACATGTAACCTGCAGATAAATAAATACCCGTGTGTCTATTTTTGCATTGCTTTATCACAGCTGATCAAGTTAGGTGCTCACCTAATGTGTTGCTGGTAAGAGAGATTTAGAGATGGTTTAGAGATTTTCCCATATTGTCCTGATATGTATCCCATGCATTAGGTGTGTTATATATGTTTGTATTCTTATAATAATTTCAAAGTGTTTTCTGAAACATAAGTGCAAATGTCGGTATTTAAATAATATAATTTTAATGAATTAATGAAAATGAATAAATAAAAAAAAGGATCGTTTAAAGCCATGGTTCTCAAAGTCTCAGGCCCCCTCTAGCTAGTTGTTATGCAGGTGAATCACTAAATTAAACTAATTAATGTTAATACATTTTAACTTAATCTTTGAGTAAGTTTTTTTTTTTTGCACATTTAAGTATGTTACAGTTAAAGTACAGTACAGTTTTGTAACTTTTGTTACATAATTACATTTAAAATTACATTTTAATTTAAACTTTTTTTTTTATTTACCTGTGTATGTAAGCACAGTTGTAGTGTTAATGTTCAAACATGGTAAAGTGTCTGACAATAAATATTCTTATTAGAATAAAACTGCCTCATTTTTTAACTGTAGACCTGTAGCTGAATAGTTTGGTCTACTACGCTGCTGAAATGTAATGTTGGTCATTATGGTGCAACTTAATATTTAATAACAAATATTTTCTGAAGTGGTACTTGGTATAAAAAGTTTGAGAACCAGTGGTTTAAAGAAATGGTATAATATGAAATCCTGCTTTTTAAGAACTTTTCAGTAAACCATTTCTTCTTTCCCCTTGTAGAGTCATCGAGGATCCAGCTTGTTCTTGAAACATTGGTAAGAAATTGTTCATCTGCTACATTGCACTGTCACTTCTGCTAGAGATGCTTTGACCTTTTGTGATAGGTTTTGATTGTACTTAGTTTATTAAAATTTACTGAATTAGATTTTATTTGTTTTACTACACTGTATTACTAGTGTTTTGATTAAAACAGTGTAACTGGGGGCTCTGAAAACACTGTTTGTGAATAATTTGTTAATATTGTAAATTTTCATCTGAATACATTGAATAAGTGTTTAATGAATAGTGTTGTCCACTTTGTTTCCAACCTCACTGTTACTGAACTGTAAAGTGAAAATATTGTGTGATTTATTTTGCATTCAGTTTTCAGTTAAATATATTTCACAATATCAAAGTTATTGTGAAACATTGTGGACATACCTAAACAAACTGGTTAAATCTTATGTTCCCTCCAGAAGTTTGCCCTCTGCAAGTGAACGACGCCTTGTGGTGCCATCCCAAAGAGGTTCAAAATCACTCTCACGGACCTTTTCCTGGACTATGCCCAGCTGGTGGAATGACCTCCCAATCTCAATCCGAACTGCTGAGTCTTTACTCATTTTCAAGAAACATTTTAAGACTCCTCTTTTTCACCGGAACTTAACCAACTAATGCTAGCACTTTTCCTTCTTTTCTTGTCTTTCATATTAAAAAAAAAAACCTGGCTATGCGTTCTGTACTAGACTAACTGAGACTTGTCATGGCACTTGTATACTGTTGTTGTTCGCTTGTACACCTGACTGCTTCTGTTCTTCTCATTTGTAAGTCGCTTTGGATAAAAGCGTCTGTTAAATGATTAAATGTAAATGTTTATACAGGACGGTACAGAAAGTGCACAAGTGGGAGAGAGTGGAGGGGACGGCGTCAGAATGGACCTAGCGCTGGGACACTTTCAAGGATCACCCGAAGCACAACCACACTGTATACACGAGGCTGCTGGTTCTAACATTTTAGAGTGCCCTGCGGTAGAAATCTCATTCTGCATTCCCCACGGTAAAGAAGACACAGTCCGGGGGGGTTCCCGTTAGAAATCAACTGGTTGAAGGTTCCCTGCTCGTACTGTGCAACACATTTTCACGGCACAAATGTGCACAACTTGAAATGAGACACATTACTAAAACATGTTTTTGACAGAAACTGTAGTTTTCCACCAAAATAAAAGATCCACTGGTTTCAGTCATAAAGGTACAAGGGTTTGTCTTGTAAGTGCTGAAAAAAATATGCTTTTTTGTGCCGAATTATTTTACAAAAACCTTTAAATATTGTATTTGGATTGTTCTACTACATGTTTTTAGCATTACCTCCATGCATACTCTGCATAATAAAGTGTGGGATTATTTTCATCTGTTTTATACAGTATGTTTCCAAAATTAAACTGCTGTTTGACAATTTTGAGCATGTGGTAGTTTATTGAAGTTGTTTGTAAAGCCATTGCTGCCAGTCATTAGATTTTTAGCCTTGCATGTACCATGTTGATCTAAATGCCAACTAGGATCTAGGTGTATTTATACACGGTGCAAGGTACGACGGGGAAACAACGTCGTGTTATCAACGCTGATTAACTTTTCAAAATCAACACCTCATTCAGCTTTCATCCCAGGGCTGCAGCACGACCCTAATTCACCCATAATGCAGGTAAGACGGTGAAACAGCGTCGCGATTTCAACGGTGAATCCACGTCGTTATTTCAACGTTGATCCAATTTGCAAAATCGAAAGGTTATTCAACGTTGATTCAACGTCGGGATTTCAACAGTGAATCAGCGTTGTGATTTCAACCGTACATCAACGTCACGATTTCAACGGTGAATCAACGTCGTGATTTCAACGTTGATCCAATTTGCAAAATCGAAAGGTTTTTCAACGTTGATTCAACCATGGTACCTGACGTTGTTTCAACGTTGAATCAACGTTGAAATGCCGGCTGGGGTGCTTTAAAGAGCGAGCTGAGATTATTTCCACACGTGTGCGCTAAAGAAAGGATGTGTGGATGCTAATATTCATTTATCATGATCCTTCTTGTGAAAAATCTTTCTACTGTCAGTGTAGCCTTAATTGTGTTTTGACAGTTTCACTGATTAAAATGGTCATGAACTGAGAAATCGAATTCCCCTGGATCTTTTGACATACAGGTCAATGTATAAAAACATCATGTAAGTTTCAAAACTCAAAACGTTCTTGTTAGTCCAAAAACAGCTTTTATTGAAACCAAGCTCCGAAAATGACTTGGACTTGGAATGTGCCACTTTATGATGTAATAGTGTGGCTAAGCCCCGCCTCCGCAGGAGTAGATCAAGTCAGCTTCTGCATCACTGCCTCTTTAGCTCCACCCACTGATACACGCTTGTAGTAGGAGGAGAGGAAATACACAGGACTACTCCATCAACAGAACCATACAGATGACATTACAAGATTACAAGACACTGTAGTGTAAATTATGAAAAATAGTCTTTAAATTGCCTTCATAACATATATCTAGATCTAAACATCATGTTTCATCATGTTGCAAATTTAAGTTTAAAACCACACTAACACAAGTGAATTTCAGAGAACATTATAACATAATAATAAGAATAATAGTAGAAATGCAGCTCATGACCCTTTAATTGTTCATCCGCCACACCTGCATGATGCTGTTAAACTCCCTCATTAAACATTTGGGAGTTTCCTTACCCTCCTAGCACACTGTTATGAATCACAGAGGATATGACTTCATGTACAGTGATAGCGTGAGTCTATGACAGTCTGCAGCTCTGACACAGAGTGTGTTTGGTTACACAACCAGTCAGTAAACAACACCGCCATTAATTTGACTAACATGCACTTAAACATCTGCCGAAAACATAAAGGTGAAGTATAACATAAGGGCTGCAGACATGATGACTAGTAAATTTAGACTATTTAGTCTGCCCAAAGTGTGTTCCCTGATCAGAAATACTCTGAAACCTCAGCTGCATCCACTGTTTAATGGAGACGTAAATCAGTTTTCAGGAGCACTGAGGTGATGTAGCTCTGTGTGTGTGTGTGTGTGTCTGCAGAAGATCGACCCTGAGCTGGACCAGTTCTTCCAGTCCTTGAGAAAGAAGGTGAAGATCGGCGTGGTGGGTGGATCAGATTATTCCAAAATCGCAGAACAGCTCGGAGAAGGAGATGAAGGTTAGAGAATCACACATTTCTTCAACATCCGCCCCAAAAGACGGTCACCAGTCTTTGGGATCATTATCCAAACTCGTGTTTAATCAACACAACAGCTGATATCCCATAATTACAAAGTCTGAGCATTGAAACATACGCAATTAAACTCAATGAACTCTTTCTCCCGCTTCTGCTCTTCTCTGGCTAATACAATTCTGACTGCCAGGATATTAGATTATTCTGTTACCAGACAAACAGATATTTTCTGCCAGGATCTGGCATCTGGGGCTGGATCTGATATTTCTGGCATGGAGGCATGATCTAACATTATGGAGATGGAAACACAGAGGTCATGGGTTTGATTCCCAGTGAATGCACGATACAATCTATTCCTTAAATACAACGTAAGTCGCTTTGGATAAAAGCATCTGCCAAATGAATAAATGCAAAATGTCAATGTAATTTCATTCCTGTCCAGAAGAAAAGTCATCTTTCAGATGTGTGGTTTAATCTCACCTGCAGGTGTTCATTTTAGTCTTGACTTTCTGTTTGACTTCTCTGGATCTTATCAGTTATCTAGATCTGTTCATTGTGTCATCAGTGATCGATGATTGTCTTTGTCATTATGATTGTGCAGCTCTGATTAGATTAACCAAGAGATCAGGATTTAATCTGAAACGGTACACGATCACATTCCCACTCAGATAAGAGCAGAACCTGAGCAGATGTGTCTTTGACCTCATTAAGTCATCCGGTCAGTGATCAAACAGGACTCCTGTGGATCTCACATTTAAGCTCTCTGAGTGTAAATGAGCTTGTTTGTGTGTGTTGTGTAACAAGGTAAAGGTCATCAGGATGCAGAGAAGATATGCTGAACAGAGTGCTTTGATTGCATCTCATTCTGTTGTTTTGTTATGTTCTCTCTCGCTGCAGTCATACACAAGTTTGACTACATCTTCGCCGAAAATGGAACCGTGCAATACAAAGAGGGCAAACTCATCTCCAAACAGGTGATTGATAATGGGAAAATATTCAAATGTCTTAGAAGTCCAAATTGGAATTCTTTGTAGAACTTTAAGTGACACTCTTCAGAATTCTCTGTGTTGATTCCAAATTGGTGTGTTATTGAATTGTTCAATCTGTTTCTCAGGCCATTCAGAATCATCTGGGCGAGGAGTTACTGCAGGACCTCATCAACTTCTGTCTCAGCTACATGGGGCTCATCAAGCTGCCCAAGAAACGGTAACAGAGATGTGTGATCACCTGTGATGTCATGTCAGTACAGCAAACCAAACGTAATCATTTAAACCAAATCTCTTTCTCTCAGAGGGACGTTCATTGAGTTTCGTAATGGCATGATCAACATCTCGCCCATCGGACGCAGCTGCACGCTAGAAGAGCGAATCGAGTTCTCTGAGATCGACAAGGTATTCTCAGTTCACAAGAACCAAGTTATTTTTCCAGATTTGGTCAAATGTTCAAATGAAATGTGTGAAACGGTCCGCAGAAATCGATTGATTTGATTTAAAACTCTAATGAACGTTAACACATAAAATAATCCAAACTGTGCCGTCCTGCAGAGAGAGAAGATACGAGAGAAGTTTGTGGCGGCTCTGCAAGAAGAGTTTGCAGGAAAAGGTCTGCGGTTCACCAGAGGTGAGCAGGAAATGACATCACCAGCTCTCTGGTGATGGGAAGCAAATGAACCGTGCTGAAACAGAGCTGTTTGTATCTGCACGGCACATTACACACACACACACACACACACATTATCTGTGTTCAGTGTGATAAATGAATGCTATCAGATGCGCTCGTGTGTGTGTGTGTGTTTACAGACCAATGACCCGTGAGAGAAAACAAGTGTTTACTTTGCCACATATGGACACACACACACACACACACACACACACACACGGATGGGCATTGGCTTTGATGTCTAGAAGCAGTTTCCAGTAGTTTTGCCTCTAAAGTCCAGCTCAGTTTTGCACACACTGGCTTTGTCTCTTTCTTTTTTGGGGGGTGTAAGATGATCGAGCAGTCTGATTGGCTGTTCCTTTAGCTACCATTGAGCCAGTGCTAGAATGCTAGTGGAGGGACACTAATGATGGTCTGTGTGTGTGTGTGTGTGAAGATCATTCAGTTTTAACGTCTGTTTTCAATCACTCTGAGGACAAACAGTCCAGCAGTTCACTTCTCTGAAGACAGACCGTATCAAAGACTAAAAGGGTCATTACTGTGAGAATGAGCCTCGGGGCTCGTAAACACATTAAACTCTCTGTAATAGGTTGCAGATTCACTGCTTTAATGCCGCTGGGAGGGTTTATTTTGGAGGAACACACATTAAGTGACAGATTGACCCTATGAAACCTACTGTATCATTTGTGATATTACGCTGAACTGTAAGATCATAAACATCGCTGAAAATCCTGTTGCACTCAATCTACTGCATGCCTTGTGTCGTCTGATTGATAGGTCCAACCCCCAGCAAGTTAAAACTCATTTAGTATAACTGCACAAACATGCACCTTTACTTGATAACCCAGTTATCATTATTTAGAAAAGGTTAGTGAGTCTCAAATATAATCTCTGAGGCTTTTAGAGAAACGTATATTCGTTCGTCACTCAGTCATCAGTTTTGCAAGACGTTGTTGTGAGATTGCATATTTTTCCTCAGTTTACCACATATTTTCAGTGGCATAAACACACATGCAAAACTTACTTTTTTTATAGATTTTTTCTAAAGTTTTTTCTAAAAGTGTTAGATTTTTTGGACTATTTTTTACAGGGTTAATGCTTTGTAAACAATGAACCGGAGTCAGAGATGCAGCCTGTTTAACCAGTTAAAACCCATGTGTACCTGCCACTCATGTAAACCCGTTCAGATCAGATCAGCTGGCTCGTGTTAGGAAGGCAGGGTTCGCTATGAGGGCATCTGATTTAGTGGATAAACCTGGTAGAAGTTTGCAAACAGCTAAAAACTTTACTGAACATTATCTGGAAAAACGCTTCAGGTGTTGTAGTTAAACTTATGCGCAATGTTACACCGATATCAAATGAATCTTTTCCTAATGTGTGTTTTGTGGTTGTCTGCAGGGGGTTTGATCAGTTTCGACATCTTCCCGGAGGGCTGGGACAAACGCCTCTGTCTGGACGTGCTGGAGCAGGAAGGATGGGACACCATCTTCTTTTTCGGCAATGAAACTTCATTGGTGCGTATTTGAATGGCTGTGTATCTGTATTAATGTGTGTTTATGTGTATTTATTTGTAATATTTGTTCTCGGATCAGGGTGGAAATGACTACGAGATCTTCGAGGACCCTCGTACCATTGGTTTCACCGTCCGCTCCCCTGAAGACACGGCGAGGCTCTGCAGGGAGATGTTCTTCAGCACTCCGCCCAACGAGTCGTGACACTGGACAGCTGACTCCTGCGCCCACTGCTGGTCACTGTGGGCAAACACAGGCAGATCAACCCAAACCACACCTCTGCTGATCTGCAGACCGAAGGGACTGCACGGAAACAGCTCTTACAGAGCCCCATCGGATTTAATGTTCAAATATTACTTGTACATAGAAAGATTTCCCCTCGTTTCATAGTAAAAAAAAGTGTTTTACTGTGGCCACGTTCACACTGCAACATTTCCGCAGTGACAACAATCCTCTGAATGATGAAAGAATACAGGACTGCTTGACATCTCAAAACTGTAAACCAGGTGCTTTAATGGTGCTTTACATATTTAAAGGAATTACGCGATTTAAAGGAATCTAAGGGAAGAATGAAAACTTAGATTTACAATATATTGCAAAATAATGCATTTAAAACGTTTTATTTTAAAGTATTCTCTCATCCACTCAACAGAACTGCTCGTTGTCATATGGGCTATAACAAAACACATTTTGATTTCTTTAAAACGGTGAAATCTGACAAAACGTTGAGTAGTTTGAATACGTGCTTATTACTGTCGGTCAGTAATTTTTCAGCTGTTAAAACGATAAAGCCCGCCTCATTTGATATGATTGGTCATCTCAATCATTTGAGTGTTCATAAGCAGACCATAAATCAACAAAAGGATGACAAAACATAATAATAAACAGAGCAATACACTTTTGTCATCCTAATAATAAACAGAGCAATAGAGAGCAGCTGAGCAGAATATCTGGAGAATATAACATAATGAATCAGATGTGTCTGGTTAATTGCAGTCCTGTTTTGTGAGATACTGAAGACACGCACCAGTTTCTGTGGTTTTCTGGCACCTCAGATAAGCCAGCGTTGTTCAAAAGGAGTCACTCAGGACGTCAAGTTGGCTCCAGATATTTATCATGCTAGACATTGATTCATCAGCGAGCCTCTTTGAGGCAGTAGTTCACTCATTAAGACTTGACGAAACGCTGATCATCCGCTAGTTTTCTGTGAGTGATCTAATAACTTGCTGTAATCCTGTAGTGTGAACGTGGCTTTAGTAAACCCCATCAGACATCAGAAGTGACATCAGAAGTGACATCAGAAGTGACATCAGGAGTGACATGTGATGAAACGAGTGATCACTTCTGTCTGTTCCACGCTTCAGTTTTGTTATGGTCTCGTGATCTTATTTGAAATGTTTGTGAGTAGGTGAATGTGCTTCTGATCTCGGATTGACTCTGAGATATTTACAAGATGATGAAAATGAAAAATCTGCGTATTTATGAATGAATGACCGCCCGAATTGATCAAATCTGATCTAACGCCAACTAATAGTTGATCTGTTTGTGGAATCGCTCTTTTAATGTGGTTAAGATTACGAATCAGTTTAGATGTGATATTATCATTCCTGAGAGAATCCAGCATCGCTGAAACACCAGGTTGATTTCCGGGGCATTTATTATGACCTTCCTTACGTTGAGCGTTTGTTAATCGGACATCAGTGTTTCTAATTCAGGATCCGTCGTGTGTTTGAGCGTGTGCTGTGAATGTTAATATATCGTTGCTTCATGTCTGATTGCATAAATGCACTTTAACTTGAATTGATTCATATCATAAAATTACACTAATGATGTAAACGGTGCTGGATTTAAGAAATTAGGTGACCTTAATTCTTTTAAACAAACTCATTTAGTGAGGATCTTTATCTTTTAATTTGTTACATTTTAAAGTTTTAACACTCCTGAAGAAAGGAAAAACTGAAAAAGTAATAGGATTTTCGTGGTTCAAAAATACAGCCTAAACATGTGAAATGCAAATGCAAATATGCCTGGTGATGAATTATGAACAAGTCTGTTTGTTTAAAATAAAACTTTTTCATATTGCACTGTTTATCGATGTTTAACTCAACTGTTTAACTCTAGGGGAGATGGAAAATGAGCCTATTTTTTTTAAGTGGAGTGTTTCTTTAATGGACAAAACCCTGATCATGTTTACGTCTGATCAAGGCTGCATCTCATTTCTAGTCTTACTTGATCTTAGTGCTGCGTTCTACACCATAGATCATGACATACTCATAGATAGATTACAAAACTATACAGGTATTCAAGGGCAGGCTCTAAGATGGTTTAGATCCTACCTGTCCGATTGCTACCATTTTGTTTATTTAAATGGGGAGTCATCTCATTTATCATCAGTAAAATATGGAGTGCCACAAAGATCCGTCCTAGGTCCCCTTCTATTTTCAATATACATGTTGCCCCTTGGTAATATTATTAGAAAATACGGAATTAGCTTCCACTGTTATGCTGATGATACTCAGCTATATATTTCAACGAGACCAGATGAAACTTCCCAATTATCTAAGCTAACGGAGTGTGTTAAAAATGTAAAAGATTGGATGACAAATAATTTTCTCCAATTAAATTCAGATAAGACAGAGATACTAATTATTGGACCAAAAAACACTACACAGAATCTTGTAGATTACAATCTGCAACTAGATGGATGTACTGTTACTTCCTCTACAGTCAGAAATCTGGGTGTTATATTAGACAGCAATTTGTCTTTTGAAAATCATATTTCCAATGTTACAAAAACTGCATTCTTCCATCTTAGAAACATTGCCAAGCTATGAAACATGTTATCTGTTTCTGATGCAGAAAAGCTAGTTCATGCATTCATGACCTCTAGACTGGACTATTGTAATGCACTTCTAGGTGGTTGTCCTGCTTCTTCAATAAACAAGCTACAGGTAGTCCAAAATGCAGCAGCTAGAGTCCTTACCAGGTCAAGAAAATATGATCATATTACCCCAATTTTACATCTTTACAGATGACTTATTTACCCAGTAACGAACGCTACGTAAACTTCTGCGAATGCGATGTTTGTTCTGAGACTCTTCGGGCCACAGGGTCGTGTGGGATATTAAATATTTGCATGTGTGCACTTGAGTAAAGTCTGTTTCAGATTCAAACGTTCCTGTAATGCAGCAGACTCTGCACCCTTCGTCTTTCAAAAGCCTTCCCATGGTGCATTGCTTCCTAGGAGCTGATGGTCTGTGAACTGTTGAACACAAGGTAGGCCTACCACATGTACTTATCACTGCTATGCTGCAATAATCATCTTCATCTTTCTCACAGTGTGTGTGTGTGTGTGAGAGAGAGAGTTTATATTCAAGACGGCACGAAAGCATGCTTTGTCTTCCACGAGAGCTTAAAGAGATCAGACTGGTTACAGTCTCTGTAGGGTTCGCGCGCAAGTGTGTGACGTGAAATCTGGCCTCGTGACGTCAGAGCCGCCGGACGGAGGGCAGGCAGTGCCCCGAAGTCTCGTCAGATGACTACACAGCGTCTGTGGAGGCGTTATCATCATATTATGCGATTATTTTGAGAACCAGCACAATAATGCGCTTGAAATAACTGTTGTTTAGGGCGCGCTAAAGTTTGAAACACGGCCGGTGTTCTGTCGATTTGTCCTACGCTGTCAGATTTTCCTACCTCCCACCAAAACAGTGGGTAGTACAATTCCACAACGAAAATTCTACTGTAAAGTTATGGTTTATTAACGTCTACACCTACCACAACCCTAATCATACCCTTACAGTACTGCAAATACAGTAATTATGTGTTATATTCGCGGTTGTAGCTAGAAGGGATACAGTTACAGGAAACCAACAATAAATATTATTTTCTACCAATTAGATTGCGTTTTTATTAAAGTCTACACCTACCCCAACCCTAAACCTACCCTTACAGTAATGCAGATACATTAAATATCGTTGTTTAGCATGAGACAAAGGACGCGATATTGATGTGCGCGTGCGCAGTAAACCCGCGTAGGAAAATCTGACAGGGTAGGATAAAATGTCAGGACACCGGACATAAACTAAAGGTGGGCGACAGGGTGGGATCACGCCTAAAATAAACAAGCACTCAGTTTAATTATTCTATGTCTGTTATTAGATTATATGCACGGTTATCTATAGTACACACATCACGGGAGTATTAAATACAGCAAAATAAATAAAGACAAACGCCCAAATAAATGGACTAAGAGCAGAAATGTACTGTCTGGAGCTGGCAGACGCTTCCGTCCCGTCCCGTGGATCACCGTTATATTAGATGAGGAGCCCATGTGTCGGAGGAGATCCCCGTTCACACACTCTTACCGGGAGAACCGACGCGTCTGTTCGCGCATCCTCACGACGATGATGCACTAAAGTCGTTCCGTCTCGTGCCATATGAGATTCTGAAAACAGCTGTCAGCTGACAACACATGCAGGTAGTGTCTAGTACTTTACAGGAAATATAATAAACATGCTGACATTGGCACAATGGCTATTACAACAATGTGGAGACAGCTGAGATAAAAAGACATAAAAAAAATTAATACAAATGTTTCTGAAATGATGCATGCATTATGTCAATGTAAACCTCTATATCCCCAGAACACTACAGCAAAATATTGAAATAACTGGCTGAAAACCTTTTTTTGTTGGTGAAAATACTAATGGTCTACTAATGCACAGTATAAGTCATTGTAAATATATATAAATTATATTACTGCAAAATACAGTAACTGGAGAAAATAAAAAGAAAACAAATTTAGCAGTCTTATAAATTAGAATACTCCATCAATATGAAATTTAAATACAACATGACATGCATTTAACAAAATGTATATAAATAAGACTTTAGTCAGTACAATTTAAACATTTTTATTTTATTTTATTTATTCCATTATTGTGCCTTAACAGGCAGCCTGAAGGAAATAAAAAAATATCCAAAAACCATATATAAATGATCACACAAAAATATTTCATTCAGAGTGAGAAAAAAAATATCATTTGCTAAACACTTTTTTTTCTATAAAGTAAATTCTGTAGGACACAGCAAGTCTTTAATTATACCCAAAATATCACAATCCTCCAAAAAAATGCGTCCTCCATTGGTCGGCATCAGCTGCTCACTGATTGGTCCACAGAACTTAAGTTAATGCAGTCGTATGAGAAGTTTCAGCTGGTGTTTATGACACAAAGATATTGTTAACCGTTCCACCAGGAGAGAAGACCCAGCCCTGGTTCACTTACAGATCCCTGCAGGAGAAAACAAGAGATGTTTGTGGATGGAACAGGTTCTACACTCATAACAGCGATCGTATTAAAGGTCTAATATCCTCACGATGAGTGTGTAGGGAGCCTCTTTCTGCTGCGCGCTGTCCTCCGCTCCTGCAGGTGGCGCTGTGTCTGCGCTCGCAGCATCCTTCTCTGTGCTGGGACCGGTGGGTGAGGTGTCGATGAAGACCTCGTCCACCACCCGGAAGCGGATCTCCTCGCCCTGGTCCATGAAGAGGTCGTGAGCGCCCTCGTCTGTCTCGTACTCCCACACCCACACCTGCTCCGCCTCGTCGCTAGCACAGCCGTCAAGGAACAGAGCATGCTGGGAGATGATGCTACACATAAACTAATAAGAGTTTAATGTGAATGTGTTTGCAGACGTGATCGTTCAGGATACAATTTAGCCGGCTGCTGTAGTGACTCCGGTGGGATGATGATGTCATCGAACAATCCGAGGCTCACTGTGGAGACGACACACACACACACACACACACACACACATTATTCGCCAATTCAATCGTTTTCCAATGATCTTTTCATTTTTGATTTCCAAACGGCTTTCATATTCGGCTTTGTTCTCGAAACATTTTGACTTTATCCTTGAAACATTTCGACTTTATTGTCTTTTCGACATTATAAAATGTTTTCTCAACTAGCTGAAATAAAATGTTTAAGTGTATAATTAATATTTATTTTCGGTAACATCTTATATGTAGATTTTTTTTACTTTTTGTTTGAAATGAAAATGAGAATGTTGGCAACTAGCTGAATTTTTTTAATACATTTTACTTCAGTTAACATTTTATTTTATTTCAAGTTATGACCTTTTTTTTTTATGGTTATGGTTTTAGTTAACACTGAAGAACACATGAAGATAACTTCAGTTTTTTGTTTGTTGGTGTCCTTTCTCACCATGAACACCTTCAGCACTGCAGCCCTTAATCTTCCCAACCAGGATCTCATCCAGGAACGGGTGGAAGACCACGTATCGAAAGTGAACTGCAGGAGAGAGAGAGAGAGAGAGAGAGAGAGAGAGAGTGAGAGAGACACACACACACACACACACAGAGAGAGAGAGAGAGAATGAGGTTTGGTGGAGTAATTGCGGTGAGGCACAGAGACGTAAGAGCTCAGCACCTTTAGTATGAGACGCTCCGTCTCCAGGAAAGATGAAGGAGTCCTCCAGTTTAGTAATGTCATACAGACAGACACACAACCCCACCTTATACACCACCTGCAGACGGAGAGATGGAGGGATGGAGGCGTTAGACGGGCTCGATGGGTTATAAGACCTGAATGTCTTTGAGAATGACTCTAAGCATCTTCTGCTCAACAAGGCTGCATTTATTTGATTTGTTATTAGAGTTATCAATGTCGGCAACAGTCGTGCTGCCACATCCTTATTGAACAAAAGTTGTAATTTATTAAAAAGGAAAAAAAAAAAATTTACTGACCCCAAACTTTTGAACAGTAGCGTATATTGTTAAAAAATATGTATATTTTATACACATTCTCTTTTTAACCTTTTATTCATCAAATAATCTTGAAAAAAAGTATCACAGTTTCCAAAAAGAAAAAAAAATCACTTAGCAGCACAACAGTTTCAACACTGATAGTATATCGGCATATTAGAATGATTTCTGAAGATCACGTGACACTGAAAACTGGAGGAATGATGCTGAAAAATCACAGAAATTAATTAGATTTTAATGTATGTTCAAATAAAATGAAATTTTACATCGTAATAATATTTCACACAATATTTTTTTTAATCAGATAAATCCAGCCTTGATGAGCAGAAGACACTCCTGTAAAGTTTTATAATTAAATGTGTGGATGTTGATGTCTGGGTCTCTGCTCACCTTGTTGGCGAGTTTCTTGTTGAGTTCTTCTGCGATCGCTTCGTTCAGCTGCCGATGAAAGCTCCAGGGCGGGATCCGGACCGTGTCCACCATCTCCACCAGCACGAACATCCTGAACCAGAACCAGAACCAGAACCAGAACCAGACCCGAGCCGAGCTCTCAACACGAGGAAACCGGACTAAAGGACGCGCTGCGAGCTGCTGCACACCCGAGATATTATAAAGACCGCGCGCATCACATCTATCAGCTTCTGATCTATGAATCTGTCACTCTTTCAGGCTCTGGGATGAGAAGTTGCTGCGGGTTTTCTGTCATATTACCCCTCCTTACACCTGAAGCCTCAGCAGCCCGTGTTTGTGTGCAGACAGATGTTATCCAGCTGCTCCGGTTCATACATTTACATTATTAATAACCCATAATCTCTCATGATTCGAGCTCACCGAGTGACAACAGCTACACACATGGGCTGAATCACGACAGCCTCTGGCGCTTTACGGCACTGACATCACGTGATGTGGACACGTTTAAATTTTGTTTTAAGAATTAAAAGCCAAATTGCTTGCAGGACTATTTGTGCTGTAATACTTACATAAAAATACATAATACGCTTTATTTTCGTAAAATAATTTCTACTTTTTTTATAATTTTTTTATTGTCTTTTATGTTTGTAAATGTTGCCATTCATTGCAAAAAATAAAATGAAATAAATAAAATAAACACTTGCAAAATAAATCATATAAACTAATATTAATGAACTAATATTAATTAATCTTACATTAAAATATAAAATATATATTTTCCGTTTATGTGTGTGTTTGTGTGTGTATGTATATATATATATATATATATATATATATATATATATATATATATATATATATATACTCACAAAGATGTAAAAAAATTAAATCAAAGATGTTATACTAATGTCAGATTGATAATTCATCATTCATGCATAATTGTTTTGTGTCGATCAAGTTCCAAATAATGTCAGTACCTAATAAGGATTGTGACACTTGCAAAAAAGTTTTATTAATATTTACTTGATATTAATGTATTACATAATTAATATGTTCAAATTCAGTGTTTAGTGCTCAGTTCAAAGAATAATGACTAAAATCTAATGTGTGTTTCTACATTTATCAGAAAAACATTTTTATGACACCTGAGACACACTTCAAACAAAAATATATGAATCCTCTCCTATGCCCTTAATTCTTGTTTCTTATGTTTTATTGAGGTGGTTTTACTTCTAAGACTGATATTAAATATCAAAAATATAAATGAAAAATTGTTCATAAAATTTAGTCTGATAAAGAGATTTCATCATAATATTTAAGATTTTTAAGATATTGTGACTGATATTTGATAAGTGTAATAGTTTAATGCCTTGCCTCTATGCTTGTTTACATTCCTGCTGTCCACTGACGTTCCTCAAACCTAACCTCAAAGAGGAGAGAGATTCAATGTTCAGGAACAGGTTAGGCTGTCAGAAATAAATCAGAGACTGTGTAAATGTTGAGACACTTAGTTGAGTGCAGCTCATGCATATAAAAGCCATTCAAATGTCAATTGTACAACAGATATATTTTAGCAAGCATGTGAACATTAGGACCGAAATAAGATGTTTAGATGGGACACACTATCTTATGGCCCAGTAAAAATGAAGAGACGTAATATCGGATGTGTCATGTTGATGGTAAACCACATATCTGACATTTTAACAAATAATAAATTCCTAAAACATATTCCTAAATTATATATATATATATATATATATATATATATATATACTACTAATTACTAATTGTTTTGTAGTAGTAATGTATTAGTAATACCTAGTATTAGTAATTAGTATTACTAATTTTCTTTGGATCTATAATTATTATTGTTTGGGTTGTCTTTAGGTTGACGTCAAGTTACTTTTAATTTGTTTTTAATTTCATAAAACTTTAATAAGAATAAAAAAATTAAATGAATGAATGAAAAAAATATATACCGTAAGCTCTCATTGCTTCGATGTGTTGTCTAGAAACTCCAATTCCCATCATGCCCGTTGTCACGCGCCGAATCGACTTCACCCAGCTCGCGCCAGCCAATGACTGCACTGTTGCTATGACATCTTTTATTTTTAGCCTTCTGCAGCACAGCCTCGCCTGATTAATTACAGACGAAGAGAAATAAACGTCTTATAAATATAAAATAAAATGCCATATAAGCATGATTTTAACATTATGGATAATAAAACACCTAAACAACTAAAATATTTAAAATAAACACTGATTTATTCGCCTGCAAAATCAAGTATATATATATATATATATATATATATATATATATATATATATATATATATATATATATATATATATATATATATATATATATATAATACTCAATAAATATAAATGAGCTTTAGAGCGTCTTAACAAACTAGTGACCTCTCACTCATCTTGGTGGGTTAAATTATTGCGCAAGATCTAATCAGTAAGTAGTTCCAGCTGAATACACGTCATAGCGCAGGGCGGAGCGATATAAATGCGCGAGGCTGTCAAACCGAAGTTTCCACGGACGCGCACGCGAGCAGGGGAGCGTCACGCCGTGACATGAGATAAATTAAACCTAAAATTAAGCAAAACACAAGTGCGTTTGAATCAAAACATGACACAAGGCAGCGATTCTTTGTGAAGGATTTCTTCAAAGCCTCAAGCACGAATAATTTCTGATATCTGTGTAATTAATGGAGAAAATATGCGCAGGATATAAACAAGAGCTTTTTATCAGTAAGTAACGTTACTTGATTCATTTCTATTTAAATTACCGACTGTTTTCATCAGTGACAGTAGAATTGATTGGTGCTGGACTTGATGTTGAACGTAGCTACATATTCAGTCTTTGTTTTTATTAATATTATTTATTATTTTTTGGAATGATTTGTTAATTTTAGATTGTCAAGAAGTAACATCTAAAGACACAATATTATGACTCTACTTGATGATATGTGCGGTATTTGCGTGTAACCCTGTGTGAGATCTTGCTGAATGTGTGTTTGCACAGATGTCCTTGTCTTTAATGGTGTTCTGAGGAGACTATAACAGGCCAAAGGTTTGCTAAAGCTGATTATTCCTCTGCTGTCAGCGGCTAACAGCTGCTGGACATTTATAAGCTCATTTCATATCAGTCATGTCAGACATCACTTCATGGAACACGCTGTTCTAATGCAATTTTGTGTGTGTTAACTGGAAAACCGTAAGTTAAGTTATTTTAAAATAAAAGTAAGTTTCTTTGAGGGAACCCCCATCATCTGCTTCATTTGTTTGTGTTGTCATCAGCACTATTATAATCATGTTTAAGTGTGTTGTGTTAGATAACAGTGTTTGGTTCAATTGTGTAGTCTACATTGAACATTATAAAGTCGAGAGGGAACTATTTGTTTGGTGTTTTGATGAAGCTGGTGTCATTTTTGGAGGTGATGTGAACCCCCTGGGTGTGTTATCTGATGGGGGTGTAAACAAACATCTAGGCTTGTGGATAATGGTTTAGGAATAATATTCTGTCAGTCGCTGTTTATGTTCTGGCACTCGGTCAAACTCTGACATTGAGTGACATTGAAAACACGACATTATTATTTTTATTTATTTATTATTATTATTTTTTTTAGGTGGACACTTCTCGTTTAGTTTATCAATTAATAATTCCAACGCGTATTAAATGACAGCATGAAACCTCGAACTGAGATTATATTTATTTCTAAAAATGTCATGCATTTTAAATAAGATAACTGCAGAAGGAAAACATAGAATCACTTAACATATGCCCATATATCTAAACCGCGTTTTGATTTTAATAGTTTTTTTTATTATTATGAAATAACAGTGCTGGTATTTAAGGGCACTACTTAACGCGTCTCTTTTCTGAAGAATGATCCGTTTCATGACATTTACCAGCGGTTACTGTCCTCAAATGTGCTACAGCTCATCGTGGATCCGCCTCTGTTAGAAATCCAACAAGGGCGGTGCATTTATAAAACGGGCTTTAAATGAGCTTATCAGTGTTTTGAAGATGCGGAGGCGTCACATCAACATTTACACGCACGGTGATGACGTCAAAGGCGGCGGCGTGGTGCATGCCGGGAGTTGTAGTTTTTAACTCATGCCTTCAACAGCACCATTTTATCAGCAGTTTACAGGGTTTCCCCTCAGATGGTTTAATTTTTAGCTAATTTAGGTAGAATGTATTACAGTAAGTGTATGTCATTTAAGGTGCAGGTAAATTATAAACCACAAACCAGTGGTTTGTTTGTAAAGTGTATACTCTGGCACAGTCAAAAGTGATGAGATTCCACTATTGGGACAAAAATGATATTCCCTGAGCTTGAAGTAATATCTCTTTGTAGAACATTCCCTCTTAGTGTTTCTTTGAGCTAGTGTGAGTGGATGGGTGCATTTGGGGGCAAAGGTTCCTCTCTTTGCA
This sequence comes from Carassius auratus, assembly GCF_003368295.1. Classification (NCBI taxonomy): domain Eukaryota; kingdom Metazoa; phylum Chordata; class Actinopteri; order Cypriniformes; family Cyprinidae; genus Carassius; species Carassius auratus. The sequence continues at coordinate 13,281,312 of NC_039245.1, read as the reverse complement.
CGTTATACTAAGTGCTTTAGCCAGAGGAACAAATGAGGGATTTCATTAAGATAATCACAGATTGGTACCTTGGCCTCAGCATCTACAGTCATACTGTGTATTAATATCATGTTTAACTGGTGTGTCTTTGTCTTTCTAGAGGCTTTGACGAAACCGGATCTTAGAAAGCTGCTGTCCAGTCTTCATACATCAGTGCTTCAGGGTGAAGATTTTTAAAGATCAACTGATCTCTGACAATCACTTTTAAGCAAATTCTGAACAATAATCCAAAATCAGAGGCCCTTGCTTTTAAATTGACGTTTAAGGTCAAGACTAAAGGCTTTCACCTGGATATATGCAAGAGATGATAGGACAGCCATAAATTTCTATAACTGAAGGAACTTTCAAGACATAATCAAATTCATCATGCATCTGGAAGTTAAAGTTGCGTTGAACTTCATCGTGTCCTACTTGTACAACAAGCTCCCGCGCCGTAGGGCGGATCTGTTTGGTGAGGAGTTGGAGCGTATCCTGGTGTCCCGCTTTGAAGGGCATTGGTACCCTGAAGCTCCTTTACGAGGTTCTGCCTTCCGCTGCCTGCATCTGGGAGCTCCCAGGGACCCTGTGGTGGAGCTGGCAGCCAGGAGGAGCGGTCTGGACACAGAGGAGGTCCATGCCAATGTTCCCCCCGAGCTCAGTATTTGGATCGATCCTTACGAGGTGTCCTACCAGATTGGGGAGAAGGGTGCTGTGAAAGTCCTCTATACGGAGGATCTCCCAGGTTTAGGGGGTGACGCCGAAAGGTCCGACGTTGCTCTCAAAGGAGATGTGGAGTTCGAGGATGTCAGGAGTCTGGGCTTTAACCCAGAGGCTCAGGTGTTTGTTCCCATCGGTGGCCAGGTGTCGCCAGTTATGCTACAGTCACACTCCAGTTCGCCAGCTCCCCTTTCTACCTCATCTTGCCCGGGACTGTTCGGTTACGCCGCTCCCAGCACTCCCACCAATCCCAGCACTCATTCCTCCAACACATCTACCCCCTCACCACCTGGCAGCAGCCTTTTGTACTCTACACCCAACTCGCGGCCCATACCTCAGCCGATCACCTTCACCACAGCCAGCTTCGCCGCTACCAAATTTGGCTCCACTAAGATGAAGTGTGGGAACCTTGGAGTTGCCTCCGGTTCTGGTGTTGTCACAGGTCCGCAACAGAGGATGATCACGTGCTCCCCAAGCACCATCTCCCCACCGGGGCTGGTCAAGCACAAACCCCTTTCCCTCTCCATGCACTCTCTAGCTGGACCCATCCCAAGCCAATTGTCTCCTAATGCCAAAGAGTTTGTGTTTCCCGCTTCCCAGAGGCCCCTCTACTTTGATGTTGAAGGTCCATCAATGGCACCATTCCAGGCTCCACACCCACAAGCCTCCTTTGATCCATTCTCCAGTCCACAACCAGGACAGGCTGTGGGAATCATTGGAGGCAACAGTGGGATTTCCTTCATAGATAAACCTCCATTTGTGGAAGGACTCGGATACAACCTGCAGTACTCCAGCCAGGCCTTCCAACCTGTGGTACTGGCCAATTAAAGTCTCAGAGCTGAAGAGATCCCAGTGCTGAAACGCTTTACTCGAGGACATTTTTTTTCTTCCCTCCATAAATCATTAACTACCACCATGATAAATCAAGAGTATTATGACTACTAATTGAGTGTTACTTGTGATTATTTTCCCTTCATTTGTTTCTGGTTTCATGATGTTGTTTATTTTTTATGAATATCTCTTGGAGTAACCAACCTCCTGTTGCACAGGTGTTTTTGCGTTTGTTGTTTTCACGAATGAGTCACTTTATTTCCCTAATATTTGTCTCTCTAATCTGCTTTGATTAATGCTACTTTTTAAAATCAACTCTGGGGAAAAAGCTAATATTCTTACAGAAGATTCTAGATGTCTAAAAGGGATTTTTGGATGGTGTTTATGTTGAGAAATACGACACCCTGGAGATTACAGCCACGTTAACAGTTCGGTCACACCTCAGTGGTCATAATTGATTATTTATGGTAATTTTATGTTCTCTGAACCGACATGGGTCTTGTGCTCTTGAGCTGATGATTAAGAGGCAGCTCACGTCTACTACATTGCTTTAGCTTTAGGATTCTCCTTTTCAGTTTGAACACATTAAGTCATATCCTGATGAAACCAGCAAGTGTTTAAACCCATTCCTAGTGAGTCATATTGAGAATTGATGCATATTTTCATACTCTCAGATCTCGTTAGTTCAGACACATAAGACAAACAGGCCGAAAGATTGATTGCAGGATTGTTGAAGTCTGATTGGTTTCACACTTGGGTTCCCAGTAGGAAGTGCGTGAAGGTAACCATTGGAGGTTTTGATTAACCACTGATTGTCTTTGAATGGGACAGGACACGAGATTAAAGGTCATTGGTGTGGAGACACTCCGAATAGCTTGCCAGCACAGAGACGTATGTTGAATTTAACGCTATTTTTATGTTCCTAAGGTCGTAAATGGTGGTGATGCTACAGTGAAAATTGCACTTTGTATTCTCCACTCTAGGACTATGAATGTTACCTCATATATTCTGACTGCAGTGGCTGTGTTTTGTGAAGCGTTTTATTGAGCTAGTATGGAGGCTGGCGTTCTAGAATCTTCCTGAAGGTAGAAGCCAATGCTGGCTTCCTTTGTGACATCACTTCCCCTCAGCGTTCCCTTCTGTCCAGTCCAGCAGCATTGCACTTTACGCACCGGATCTTTGGAAACTCCTGTAATGCCTCACAGTAAACGCTATATGCTAGATGCTAAAGGTCCTTTACTCGCCCTTTAATGGCCAATTATGTTTGAACTATAGCTTGGAAATGTAGTTTAAAGATTGTATTAAAAAATTGGTGAGATGTTTGGGTGAGACTGTTGTTGTGATGTCCCTCCTTGATATTTGAAATGTGAACATCAGCTTCATGATTATTCTCTCATTTCCATTGGTTTCATTTGGGGGGTGGGCGGGGTTTAGATTTCTGTCTAAATGCTATGACTGGGTGTATTTTTACATTTGTTTGTAATTTATTTACAATTTTTCTATTTTGTTTTGTGAGTTTTTTTCAAAAGAGTTATCTACGGCATTTATAAAGCAAATTAAGAGATATATACGACTATGACGTGAATATGTATATATTTCTTATGTTCAAAATCTTTTGTTTAGTTTCTTACGTGCTGAAGTTATTTTTTCAGAAATAACTATATGAATATAAATGCAATATATGCAAGATGAAATGACTAATAAAATGTTTAACAAAGTGCTGAATGTACAGAAGTCATTCATTTGAAGACAAGTTGGTTTTGGTTTGAGGTTTCTACGGTTTATTGGACCATTTTGACGTACGTTTGGTTTCTTTATACAGTTTATCAAATGAAAACATTAAGTGTTGCAAAGAAGGATTTATATAAACCTAGCATCCTTAATGTTTAAAATCGAAATGTTTAGCTCCTTAGTCGGTTTCTCTTACATTAACAATATCATTGAACCTTAAATGCAGAAAAATGCAGCAATCCTTTAATCATTTTGTTATTGCCCATCCTGTCTATTGGGAAACATGGATGGAAGTTATCCGTAATTTAAGACATTCCTGATAGTATTGCAATGTAATACAAAAGGACACAGTTCCCAATTAAATAAATCCAAGTCTTCCAGGTTTGTAAAGCAACTCAAACTCTTTGTTTGTGACTGGAAACTGTCTGAATTTTCAGCAGAACCGTTTTTTTGTTTCTGAAAAATAAACTAAAATAAACGATCTTCTGCTTTATCTCTAAAATATTTAGAAAATGAATGACATTATAAACTGAATGATTTCATATCCAACAATATATTAAAAAAATCACTATATATTCAAAAACTTTGGAAAAACTTATTAAAGTCTTATTTTCATGTTTAAAAGAGAAAAAAACAAGGTTTTTATTTTGTCTCAAGCATATAAAGGTGATTTCGTTCTCCTTCATATTCAGATCAGTGTGTGTCTGAAGCAGATGTTATGTAATAACACTGGAGTGTAAGGATGATTGTTACGTAACATCGTACTGAGAATAATAACAATGAACCCACACAATGGAGCACACACACAGACACACACACACACACACCCTGCGGTCTTTGTACAGACAGAACTGCACTAAAAGCATTAGCAGGATGTATTTGTACAGTATTATTTATGCTCACAGATGCTCATAAGGTCACTGATCATCTCCGCAGTGACAGCCGTAGTACCACACACGTGATGTCATCAGCAGCAGCCAATCACAGCACAGATCCATCACGACCTCAGCAAGGTCAAATCACTGAGATCTGGCTTTATTAACATGCATGATATGGGATACAGTCTTAACACACTGGTTAAACCAGATGAAAGTGACTTTATAAAAACAACAGCACTCTTTTTTTTTTTTCAAAATGTCTTTATATTGAAAGTTACATGTTTTATTAAAGACAAAACCAAGTCAGAATGCTACATTTGAGTTTCATAGAGAACGTGAACGGATAGAGAGTTTTTTCTCCATATATGGAAGAGAAGGACACGCCCACTGCACAGCATCACCATGACAACAGCATGCACAAACAACTGTTCAATATACAATTGATTTACTTCAAACCCATTGTAAAAAAAACATCTTGATGACTTACGACATTAGTTTATATAATGCAATGTATATGTGCAACTATTATATATTACAACGGTAAAATATTATTAGATGGTTATTTTGTTGTCATATATAGTGATTGTAAAAAAAAGAAAAAGATCTGTTAAAAATACAAATATAAATAAAATTGTGGTGTTCATGAATTTGTTTGAGCATTGAAAAAGCATGATATGTGTAATCTTAATCTATCAAAATCCATAAACACTGGAAGCACATTATTTCGTCTTTGTTTTTAAATACACTAAAACCGGCGATAAACGTTGAGAGATGCTAGTACTGCTAATGCTAATGTCATCGACTGGAATAAATCACACTCACGCCACAATGGTTTTACCAATGCAACAATTGATCTAAAAATGCATTATTATTATTCTAATAATTCATTGAAGTATGTAATAACGAATCTGTCATTGATAAGAATGTAAAAAACGAAAGTTACATTTGCATTTCAACTGATGCTGAGCTGCCCGACTAAAATGGTATTTTAAAAATAAATAAATAAATAAAAGACACTCGTCAGAAACATCTGATCTGAGGTAAAGATGAGTTGCACATTATTGCCGTGGATCAAACCCCGAACACAAACCAGATCCAGTGGATGAGTCACTCGTAGTTAAACCCAAGCGCAGACGCTCACGTTACAATAATCGCCCGCTTAACTCTGGTGAAGAAGTGTTTGAATCGCTCTAGAGTTAATCTGCATGACAGAAGTGTCGACTCTACACGATTAGGTCATTCCCGACAAACGACGACACTAGCAGACGAAATACAAGCGTATATATATTTACGGACTTCACCTTCACAGATCGTGACCATCCGTCGCACGCTCGTTTACGAGGAATAAAGAAAAGAATTGCTTCATATCGAGGGTCATGCGCTTGTTTTCTGCGAAAAACCTCTTGTACACAAACATAGACACATTATCTCGTCTTCATACCGAATGAGAGGGCAGAATGAGGAGGTCAAAGGTTATGTTGTGTTATCATATGACTTCTTCTTCTTCAAACGTTCTTTACAAACACACGCTCGTGTCGTTCTCGTCCGCCTCCTGCGCGGCGCCATATTACCCACAATCCCCGGCTGTGTGACTGCGGTGTGAATTATAAGGGAGACTGATGTGTGTCGGGGTGAAGCATGTCCCTCACAGCGAGCCGTACTTGGCCTCGTACAGCAGCATGATCTTCTTGCAGCGGCCGCAGTCTTTGCGCAGCTCGGCCACTTCCTGTCGGAGCGCCGCGTTTTCCCGCTCCAGGAAGGAGGCGCGAACGGCGATCTGGTTCTCCTTCAGACGGCGGGCGTCACGCGAGCGCTTCGCTGCCATGTTGTTCTTCTTCCTCCGCGACCAGTACTTTTCATCCTGCAGAGAAATGCAAACATCTCATTAACGAAGCGGCTAAAACAAGCTTTAGCTTTACATGTCGTAACATTAACAAAACAACACTGTACATGTATTACAAAAAGCATCAGCAATTTTATCCTTAGTTTAAATTCATGTGCAATACAGCGTGTCCATCCACATTTTCAGCAGCCTTGGTTCCCCAAGAATATTCTTTTTTCCTATAATGATTTTAAGAAGTCTTTGTTAAAGGATTATAAACTATAATCCAAACCAACCAGCTACAAGCAGCAATCACAACATTAGAAAAGATATGCTTCAAATCAATGAAAAAATGAATTATTTACAGTGCTATAAAGTATTTCAAGCAATGTCATATAATATTATATATATATATATATATATATATATATATATATATATATAATAAAAATAGCTTATTGCTAAAGTTGTTTGAGTATAGAATCAATGTAGTTGAGGTTTATTGTATTGCAAGATATATATAAATATTAGTGTTATTTTAGCATTATTGATATAATTTGTAATTTAATATTAATATAATTTTTACATTTAATTATATTATATAATTATATTATATTTTTATAATATTTAGATTTAATATTAAAAAATATATATATTTTAATTGTAATATTTTGTTTTAATTGTGTTGCGTTTTTTTGTCATTTTTATTAAAATAGATCTATTTTGTTTTTATAATTTTTATTTTTAGTACTTCACGTTAAATTCGAAATGTTTTCTTGACAACAAGCAGAAACAAATACGTTTTTAAAATATTATATTTAATTGAACCTTTATTCTACTTTAAATAAGTTTTTTTTTTATGTTTTCAATTAATGATAATAATTTCCCTAATTTACCCAATTCATGTTCCAGGTGTTATTGTGATTGATTCATTGGTGACCATAAATAAAATAAAAACAATTAAAAACAATAACGATATGATCTGTATTGGTACCCAATAGCAGCTTTAGATTATCCAGTCTGTTTGTGATGGAGAAGCAGCTCATTCTGAATGACTGGATGTTTTCGGTAAGTTCTCAGAGGGTTCGGTCTCACCTTGGCCTCTGCAGGAACCAACACTTTTTTGGCTTTCTTGATCATGGGCTGTGGCTTGAGCTCGTCCACAGAGAAGCGATGTTTGCGTGGATTGAAGAGCTCTCCTCCGGGAACGCTGGACAGCACCAGGTCCGTGGGGTCCGGCTGGAAGGCCACGCTCACCTCGATCTCCTCTGGGTCGATCGGAGGGGGCGTCACACGGTCCGGGGCCGCTTGGACTTCTGGGAAGGTGAAAACAGAGCGATGTATGGCTGCTCTAATATAATCATCAGATTAAAATATTTTTCCTCTCGCAATTCTTTTTCTGAGACTTTTTTTTCTCTCAGAACTGCCAGTTTATATATTGGAATTCTGAGTTTGTATCTCGCTTTTTTTCTTGGAATCCTCAAGAAAAATGGAATTCAGATTTTTTTCCTCAGAATTCCAAGTTTGCTTCTTAAAATTATCTTTTTTTTCACGGAATAAACACAAATAAGGTAATTGCAAATGTTTAAATGTTCTCAATTCTGACCAAATTTGAGATATAAAAGTCTGAATCGTGAGATCACAAATGCCTTTTTATCCCGTGGTAGATATAAGCTTTCTTAGAAATGTGTTGCTCAAAAACAATGCTCGTATGTCTCACCTGCGTTCGTCTCGATGTTCACAGTGAGCGAGTGGTCCTCAGACTCTTCGTCGTCCTTGTGTTCCTCCTCAGGCATCTGCGGGACGGTTGCCGGCTCCTCGGAGGGTGTGTCTCGGGCTGACGGACCCCTGCTCAGCTCCTCCTCCAGTGTGACGGGGATCTCGTTCTCCAGCAGGAACTCATCCAGGTCCATGTACTCCAGGTGGAAGGTCTCGCCGTCATACGGGATGGTTTTGTCCCAGATGGTGGGGGTGAGAGAGGCCGAGACACCCCCCGAACCACCGCCGCCACCGGATGTCCCGCCGCAGGTCGAACCCTGTTTCTCCTTCTCAATATCTGTCAAATATCACACAAGTTGTGGGTACTGTAGTCTTTACTGTAGTAGAAATGTCAATGCCAGCTACAGTAAGCTTACACATTTTCTGCCAGTTAAATGTGAGTTTGTGAGTCTAGCTGTGTTAGTTATTGGTTTAAAAGTCAGAAAGGATGAGAAAAGAGCTTCACAGATTGGCAAACCAAGAGATGCCCTACTGTGGGTATAAAACGTTAAACTCCTGAATGAGCTTAACTAAACAGAAGAGGAGAAAACACTATATTAGTGTACCATAGTATAACCACTGTTCTTCTGCATTATTAATATGATCATGATTTAGAAGACACTTTAGAAATCCAAATGGGCCATATGTAATGAGTCAGTTAAATTGTTCCCAAATATTTTGACCAATACATTTCCAGGAACTCCACATGATGGTGTTTATACATACTACTTGTACCATGGTATTTTTATGGTACACAAAGGCTTTTCAAAGAATAACATGGTACTTCCACACTGTACATGCCAAAGTAACCACATTATTAACATGGTACATAATTTCACCATTGTTTTTTTTTTTTTTTTTTAGGATTTTAGCCATTCTACGTGTTAACACTGAACAACTTATTCAAATCGTTTTTTTTTTTTTTTAAGCAATGCACATATAAAGGTAGACACGTGGGTCGTGGTATTTTTGAAGTAACAGACATGCAAAATCGTAAATATATCAAAATGCATGCATCTTTGATTTGTTTTGTCTGCGGGAACTTTCTGTTCTTTGAGCGCCCAGTGAACGCGCAGCTGGAGGTGAAGCGAGCGCGTGACCGAACGCGTTGAACGTGTCGAGTTGTTTTCTTGCAGGTTCATGGTTCTTACCGTCGTCTTGATCCTCCAGTATGTTTGGAGGAGGAATATTCATAATCTTCTTCAAAACAAAACCGTTCGACTTCTGCGGGCCGCTGGCCACCGTCACCGACGCCTGTCCGGGCATGATTAGTGCGATATTATGCGGGATGATACACAAACGTCGCTTATATCCGTCAATCCTCCTGTTTCTGTCTGAGAAAACACAAAGCGCTGTAGACTGTACAGGACCTACTCCAGCGTACTGCGATAAGCGCTCGCATATTCATGAGGAACGCGCTGATTGGTGATCTCCCCAACGGCTCATGAATGTTTAAACAGACCAGGGCGCATTCTCGCTCTCTGATAGGTCAACCGTTAATTCAGCGCTTCAACAATGAGCGGGACGAAGCGGACGAGCCTCTTTGTTCAGAAAACATCAAAACAACCTAAGAATGTCATTAATGTCCCTGAACACTGAAAACAGACGAAATCGACGAAACATTTGGATTTATTACCTTTGCATGTATTGTAAAGGGAAAATTAATTACTTTATTATATTTTCACAAGTTAAGGCTAAGATGTTAAGATGCCATTTTTAATTTAACTTCTCAGTACATTAAATCATAACTGCTAAAAGCAATAATAGTGTTAGTGCACTACTACGGTTGTATTTTTCCACCCTAGCGTCGAGCTCGTGCTTTCACACGTGCCGCCGTGCGCGTACGCTGGGTGGGCGGGGCTCTGGCACGTGCGGAGTACAGTTGCCTGAGCGCGCAATGTCTGAGCAAGAATTGCTTGTTTTTGTCATCAGTAGTACTGTGTGGATTATTGCATTTAATGTCAGGGATGATCCCTTATGAACCAATTGCTTTAAATAACGAAGACTGATGGAGAAAAAACGGCAATTATCCACACATCAACTTTACACAGACTAGCAGTTCTCCCAAAAATGACATTAAGGTATTTTATTCCTAATGTCATTCCATGGCTTTTTATTTTGTGGGTCACGAAAAGTGGATTTGTGAAGAACAGAATACCTTTGACATATTCACATATTTTTGTATCGTTATATACCAAGTCCTCTGAATCCTTTTATGATTACCATTTTGTCATTTTGTAGCTTGACAGATTCCCCGTCCTATATCCAGATGACAGATGAGAAGAAAACGACACAGGTTTGGAAAGACATGAATAAATACATTTAGAATCGTCACCCTTTCTAATTGTACATGGTCTCAGTGGATCAGGAGGAAGGTGTGACTTTATATTACCATTGTCTTTATTAACCTCATCTTCTCATAAAAAAAACTGAAAATATCAGTTATAAATTAACTGTTGTTTAATAATTTACATTAGCACATGAAATTATGTAATACATCAACACAGACAATCAGGTTTGTGGTAATTCATCATACAACATTTTTTAAAGGGTAATTCTTGTTTTAAATAAAACAAGAATAAACAATTAATAAGATTGCGTAGCAGTTATAGGAAGTATTTCTGTAAAAGGCTGTACAACAGTGTGAATCACACCTTTAAATAACATTGCATTTAATTTCTTATAACTAATTAACCAAAGTTAGTTTTAATTTTAAAAAAAGGCTATTGCTAATTGTTTGTTCATAATACATTAATGATAATCTAATTAATTGTGAATGCTAAAAATATGTTTGCAATGTAGAGATTAAGAGTAACCGAGAATAACAAATGCTATAAAAGTATTATTGATTGTTCAAGAGATCTAATGTTAACCCAATGAAACCCATTCTAAACTGTTATGTATTCTGCATTTAGAGAGTAATTTTAACAGACAAATTTAGATCAGACATGAAGGAACAAGCTATTTTCTTTTTACGTTTACATTTTAGACTTTATGCAGATTATTTTATTCACAGCTGTTTTAGTATGAGAATAAACAAATCAACAAAATACTCTGATAAATACACATGTCAAAAAAAAAAACACACACACACACACTAAAGATCCCCCCATTGACATCAATAATGAAGAAAAATGTTTATTATAAACCACCCCATTCGTTCATATAAAAAAAAGAGTTATTAATTATTTAACAATGCAGATCTGAAATAGTATTCTGATGATGTCCTGCTTTGAAAGCTGATTGAGCAGATTAAAAACTTCAACATTTAGATTTTAGTGCTAGAATATGAAAATTATGAAGCCATATTTCTAAATGACATCTAACTAAAATAAACCCTTGAACATTATGACTCCACTTTGTACGTGTCTAAAGGTTAATAATATAAGATCCTCGGAGTGGACCTGCAGTCTGAGGTTTCTTCTTCTGTAATATCTGGAGCTGCAGCTCTACAGTCTCACCGCCAGAGGACAGTGTGCAGATTTACACACAAGAGACTATTACTTTAATGTTAATGATGGAGCCAAATCTTCTCTCTTTAATTTCATTACCGTTACTTATTTACAAAGATTAAGTGGTGACACTTTAGAATACTAGTCCTTTAGTTAATGAACAATACAAACAATGAACAATACATTTATTACTGTATTTATTAATCTTTGTTCATGTTAGTTAATGAAAATACAGTTTTTCATTGTTAGTTCATGCTAATTCAGAGTGCATTAACTAATGTTAACAAGCACAACTTTTGATTTAAATTAATGCATTAGTAAATGTTGAAATGAACATCAACTAAGATTAATAAATGCTGTAGAAGGATTGTTCTTGCTTAGATCATTTTAACTAAAGTAGTTTACTAATATTAACTAATGGACCGTTATTCAAAAGTGTTACGGATTAAGTTTATCATCCCTTGATTATAAGGATTTCATTGCTTTTCATAAAACTGTGAACTGATTCTATGTATTATTTTTTCTTCCCTTTTAGTCATTTGCAAACAGGACAAGGACAGCCTTAAGGAAAGCTGAGGAAAGCTGTTCTCAGAGACAAGACTATACCTCCCTAGTCTAGTGTTGTGTTTGTACTAAACCCAGAGCAGCCCTGAATGAATCGGCAGAATGAACCGGCTCATATTCTAATACTGTTGACTGCATTTAAACTGCACAGGCTGTTTAATGCTGATAATGTATACTGCGTGTGTCTTTACACAAAAACTACATGATGTTAATAGCCTAGAAATAAAAAACACAGGAACTCATAGTGAATCCAGCTGCAATATCACGATAAACTCATTGTGATGTTGTTACAATGATTATTAATTTCGATTAATATAAAGGTTTTTGAGGGGACCATCTCATATTCTGGTCTGTGATAAACATAACTATACTTTGAGATTTTGTTGAGCAAGGTAAACCTCACATACTCGCACTCAAACATGTGTTAACACCAGTGTTGTGCTAGTAAGAAATAATAACTAGTTATAGTTACTATATATATATATATATATATATATATATATATATATATATATATATATATATATATATATATATATATATATATATATATATATATATATATATATATATACCTGCTCCGAAGTCCCGAACTGACTCAAATGATTCGCGATCCCCAATCTGACTCAAATGATTCGCGAACCCGCTTTGAACTCCCGAACTTATTAAAATGATTCGCGAACCCGCTCCAAACTCCCAAAATGATTCAAATGATTTGCGATCCCCAAACCGACTCAAATGATTCCCTAACCCGCTCCGAAATCCCGAACTGACTCAAATGATTCGCGGCGCGCGATACCCATAGACAGTTAAACGGCGATACCCAAACTGACTCAAATGATTCACGATCCGAACTCCCGAACAATGATTCGCGATCCCCAAACTGACTCAAATGATTCGCGAACACGCTCCAAACTCCCGAATGGACTCAAATGATTCAATTCAATTCAAGTTTATTTGTATAGCGCTTTTTTTTTCAAAATCGTTACAAAGCAACTTTACAGAAAATTATGTTTTTACAATATTTAGTAATAGCTTATAAGTGGTGACTGTCAGTTTGTGCACGTATAACAGGATTTGTAGAAAAATGTATACAAGTAGTAGTCAGCCAGATGATAAACATTATTAATATTATTAATAATTAATATATGATGCAGTCACACTTGTAGCAATATTTGTTAGTTCTGTTGTTGATTCAGGGTTAGCATCATATGAGGTCCTCTGAGGGTCAGCATCATCTCTTCTCAGGTGTTCTGGATCCAGACTGGAGCTTGTGTAAATCCCGTGGAAAAACATAGAAATAAATAGAGACATCATTAGCATAGCTGCTGTTCCAACAAAGTAAAATTAATTATTTCATCCCAAGCTTAAAGAATAAGAATGCACATTTGATCAGATACAACTATACTCACAATTTAAGATACATTATTCGTATGCTTGGCGAAAGAGATGTGTTTTTAATCTACATTTAAACAGAGAGAGTGTGTCTGAACCCCGAACATTATCAGGAAGGCTATTCCAGAGTTTGGGAGCCAAATGTGAAAAATCTCTACCTCCTTTAGTGGACTTTGCTATCCTAGGAACGACCAAAAGTCCAGCGTTTTGTGACCTTAGGGAGCGTGATGGTTTGTAGCGTGGTAGAAGGCTAGTTAGGTACGCAGGAGCTAAACCATTTAGGGCCTTATAGGTAAGTAATGATAATTTGTAACTGATACGGAACTTAATAGGTAGCCAGTGCAGAGACTGTAAAATTGGGGTAATATGATCATATTTTCTTGACCTGGTAAGGACTCTAGCTGCTGCATTTTGGACTACCTGTAGCTTGTTTATTGACGAAGCAGGACAACCACCTAGAAGTGCATTACAATAGTCCAGTCTAGAGGTCATGAATGCATGAACTAGCTTTTCTGCATCAGAAACAGATAACATGTTTTGTAGCTTGGCAATGTTTTAAGATGGAAGAATGCAGTTTTTGTAACATGGGAAATATGATTTTCAAAAGACAAGTTGCTGTCTAATATAACACCCAGATTTTTGACTGTAGAGGAAGTAACAGTACATCCGTCTTGTTGCAGATTGTAATCTACAAGATTCTGTGTAGTGTTTTTTTGGTCCAATAATTAATATCTCTGTCTTATCCGAATTTAATTGGAGAAAATTATTGGTCATCCAATCTTTTACATTTTTAACACACTCTGTTAGCTTAGATAATTTAGAGGTTTCATATGGTCTCGTTGAGATATATAGCTGAGTATCATCAGCATAACAGTGGAAGCTAATTCCGTGTTTTCTAATAATATTACCAAGGGGCAACATGTATATTGAAAATAGAAGGGGACCTAGGATGGATCCTTGTGGCACTCCATATTTTACTGATGATAAATGAGATGACTCCCCATTTAAATAAACAAAATGGTAGCGATCGGACAGGTAGGATCTAAACCATCTTAGAGCCTGCCCTTGAATACCTGTATAGGTTTGTATTCGATCTATGAGTATGTCATGATCTATGGTGTTGAACACAGCACTAAGATCAAGTAAGACTGGAAATGAGATGCAGCCTTGATCTGACGCAAGAAGCAGGTCATTTGTAATTTTAACAAGTGCAGTTTCTGTGCTATGGTGGGGCCTGAAACCTGACTGAAATTCTTCATACAGATCATTTTTGTGCTGGAAGGTGCTCAATTGAGCAGACACAACTTTTCTAAAATGTTTGACATAAATGGAAGATTTGAAATAGGCCTATAATTTGCCAGTACACTAGGATCTAGTTTTGGTTTCTTAATAAGAGGCTTAATAACTGCCAGCTTTAATGGTTTTGGGACATGACCTAAAGATAACGATGAGTTAATAATATTGAGAAACGGTTCTTCGGCTACAGATAACAACTCTTTCAGTAATTTAGTGGGTACAGGATCTAATAAACATGTTGTTGGTTTAGATACAGTGATACGTTTATTTAGCACTTCCTGTCCTATAGTTGTAAAGCACTGCAGGTTATCTTTGGGTGCGATGGATGAAACTGAAGTGTTAGACGCTGTAGAATCTACATTCGCTATTGTATTTCTAATGTTATCTATTTTATCAGTGAAGAAATTCATAAAGTCATTACTATTTAACGTTGGTGGAATATTTGAATCAGGTGGCGTCTGGTAATTTGTTAATTTAGCCACTGTGCTAATAAAAACCTTGTTTTGTTTTGGTTATTTTCAATAAGTTTGTGTATATGCTCTGCCCTAGCAGTTTTTAGAGCCTGTCTACAGCTGAACATACTGTTTTTTCATGCAATTCTAAAAACTTCCAAGTTAGTTTTTCTCCATTTGCGTTCGAGACTACAAGTTTCTTTCTTGAGAGAGTGAGTATTACTGTAATAACAGGGCACAGTACATTTTTCTCTAACCTTTTTCAATTTGATGGGGGCAACAGCTTCTAATGTATTAGAGAAAATAGTGCCCATGTTGTCAGTCATTTCGTCTAATTCATGTGTATTTTTGGGTACAAATAGCAGTTGAGATAGATCAGGCAGGTTATTTGTGAATCTGTCTTTGGTGGCTGGAACAATAGTTCTGCCAAGACGGAAACGCTGACATGCCCGGTGACATTTTGCTTGACTCCAAAAAGAGTTTATTAAGTCAGTAAACGCAAGTCCTAATGCATCATTTGTATCATCAGCGTGAATATTAAAATCTCCCATAGCGTCTTATCAACTGTAACCAGAAGGTCTGAGAGGAAATGTGCAAATTCTTTTAGGAATTCTGGCCCTGGTGGTCTATACACAGTAGCCAGAGCAAGAGATACATTAGATGCGCGCTCCGAAACTTCCGAACTGACTCAAATGATTCATGCTTGAACTCCGAACTGACTAAAATGATTCACGAACCCACTTTGAACTCCAGAACTGACTCAAATGATTCGCGAACCCTCTCCGAGCTCCCGAACTGACTCAAATGATTCGCGAACCCGCTACGAACTCCCGAACTGACTTAAATGATTCGCGAACCACAAACTGACTAAAATGATTCATCAACCTGCTCCAAACATCCAAACTGACTCAAATGATTCGCGAACCCGCTCCGAACTCCCGAACTGATTCAAATGATTCGCATTCTCCAAAACTGACTCAAATGATCGCGATCCCGCTCCGAACTCCCGAACTGATTCAAATGATTCGCGAACCGCTCCGAACTCCCAAACTGATTCAAATTATTCGCATTCCCCAAACTGACTCAAATGATTCGCGATCCCGATCCGAACTCCCGAAACTGACTCAAATGATTCGGCGATCCCGCTCCGAACACACGAGAACTCTTTGACCACAGCTGCTGTGCTTCAAAAGCTCTTGCAGCAGCTAAACACTGGTTTTCTCTGAGGTGGTTGGATCGCATCAGATTGTGGTTAATCTTGCAGATCATGACTTATATCTACTCTTCCTCTCCCTGCAGTTTGGTAATATAAAGATTCCTCCTTTGAACTCCCACCTGTTCTGTTGGTTTAATTGTTCTGGGTCTGAATTTGGGCTCCTGGGGTCTCAAAAAAGAAACATTTTCAATCTCCAAGGGTGAACATTATGACAACACCAGCATTGTGCTAGTTACTAAGAAATATGCATTACTGTTAAAAGTAACTTTTTAGTTACTTTTTTAAAGAACTTTCTTTAATGTTCCCATTAATGAGCTTTTATGCGTTATGGTCTATACAAACACAAAGTAAAACAAAGCAATTAAAACACTATTTTGATTAAGTCAGAACAGCACAAACTGAATATTGTATATCACAAGGATTTCTGAAATAAATAACAAAACACCTGAATAATATATTCAGAAAATTATGATGCAAGCTTCTGCATCATAAAAGCTGTTAAAAATGTTCCTTTCACAGTTTAAGTATGAAAACTATCAACAACGGACAACATAACACAAAACATTTTGAAATAAATAAATGAAAGCAATCTGAATTATTCAGAATTTTGAATCACTGTTTTTTTAGGATTTTCTATTTATATATATATATATATATATATATATATATATATATATATATATATATATATATATATATATATATATATATATATATATATACAGTACAGACCAAAAGTTTGGAAAGATTACTATTTGTAATGTTTTTTAAAGAAGTTTCTTCTGCTCAAGCCTGCATTTATTTGATTGAAAATACAGAAAAAACAGTAATATTGTGAAATATTATTACAACTTAAAATAATAGTTTTCTATTTGAATATACTTTAAAATAATAATTTATTCCTGTGATGCAAAGCTGAATTTTCAGCATCATTACTCCAGCCCTCAGTGTCACATGTATATGTATGTATATGCATATATGACGCGACATTCAGCCAAGTATGGTGACCCATACTCATAATTTGTGCTCTGCATTTAACCCATCCGAAGTGCACACACACAGAGCAGTGAACATACACACACACTGTGAACACACACCCGGAGCAGTGGGTTTTATGCTGCGGCGCCCGGGGAGCAGTTGGGGGTTCGATGTCTTGCTCAAGGGCACCTAAGTCGTGGTATTAAAGGTGGAGAGAGAACTGTACACGCACTCCCCCCACCCACAATTCCTGCCGGCCCAGGACTCGAACTCGAACCTTTCAATTGGGAGTCTCTAACCATTAGGCCACGACTTCCCACAAATATATATGTATATATGTATATGTGTGTGTGTACAGATATATTACACTTACACTTAAACACAATTTGGAACTCATGTCCACAATTTTTTTGTGTTGTGTCATTAGTTGTGTCTTAATTTGATTAATAATTATTACAAAAATAGTATTTTAGTATTTTTATTTTACTCTTTAATTTAATATTAATTTATTCTTCATTTTTGTCTATTATGTATTATTCCACCCTTGATATTACATATTCTTCTTGCTATTATTAACCTATTGTTGTTCAGTTATTTATTACGGTATTATTCATATTATACATTTAATTTTATGCTATTATAAATCTATTATATCACATACCGGTATGTTATTGTACCATTGTACTCGCTTTTCATATTACTCACTTTACTTTAAGTTGTACTACATATACTTTTTAATATAAGATATCACTTTTACTATATTTCTACTGTGCACTGTATCAGTGCATATTTTCATTTTCATTGGATCCATAGCCTCATCAGTTACATGTTATTATTAGTTCATCTGTAGGCTATAGTGCTATCAAAATGAAAAGCAGACTAAAAGTGTGTCACTTTTGATTTGTATTTACTTGTTTTATTACATTTTCTCAATGATAGTAATTATTAGTGTTTAAAGATGTATTATTTAGATTTTATCCCAGTATTTCAAAGGGAATGAGCTGTGTTCTGACCTGAGACACAAGAAAGAGAGAAAAGAAAGAAAGAAAAATGTTGGGATTGAACACAGAGAAAGCAATAAAACAACTACATATCATTTAATGTACATTCAAATGACATTGCATGAATATGTCACAGTTATACTAAATTAACAGATTTGTAAACTGAAAAAATCAACGAAATCAACAAGTGAGACAAATGTGAGCTTTCAATTAATAATTTTCCAAACCTAACTAAATAACTGGAGGGAAATTTTTTTAACTGCACGTAGATCATAAACCTCTGAAATCGGTTGATAAATGTGAACGTTATCGTGTTTTTATTCAGTAAAAACCGCAGCTCCCCCGTTTACTTTCATTTGTTTTAATGTCTTGCCCTCACTAACATGGCGGATGCGTCAACGGCTCAAAGCGGCCAATGAGGCGTCTAGGTTTTTATATGCCTATGCCCTTCCTTCTAGGCAGGTGTTTGACCCGAAAGCGTGTTTGCCAACCGCCAATTTAAAAAAGAAGAAGAAGAAGAAGAAGACCCGGAAGGGCAAACGGTTTTTGACCGTAATAGCGCGAAAGTTGTGAACGTTTGTTAAGTTTCCTTTTAAAGTATGCATCTGGATACTGAAGTGGACATTATACACGCTGGTGGTTTGTGGAACCAATTAATTGTTTATGGTGATGCAAGCAGAAGAATGGTCTTCTTATTTCTAATGAACTAAGTAAACAACGTACATCAAAGAAAGAAAGCTCCTCAACCTAAATTCTCCGGCATCAAATAACGCAATAGCTTAAAGTATTAGATTTGGCTCCTACAATGCAAGTCAAAAACCTGACTCGTGGAACTTTGTTTGCAACCTCAACACGTTTGGATACATTGAAGATGAAGTGGACACGGTGTTAACGGGAGTCGTTGGATTTTGTCTGTGTGAAAGAGTGCATCTGCGGTTTGCTATCAGACGTCGCGACGCTGGATTTATAAGTTTCTAAAGCTGGCTGAAGAAAACATTAACATCATCTAATGACATCCAACGCACTGAGGTATGTCTAGCGCTATACTGTTTATGGCCATTCAGTTGTGTGCACATAATTAAACGGTCTGTTCACCGACGCTGGCGGTTAATAAACTATGACACATTGAATGTTTGTTGCAACAAACTATTACAAATAGACTAATACTTATGGAGACACGCAACGCAACATCGGATGAAACTGTGGGGTCTGGTGTGTCAACTGTTAGTAAATCAAATAGTGTGGTTAGCAATGTGGAAGTACAAACTGAAAAACGTGTTAAGCTTTCATTTAAAGCATTAGCTGGTAAATTGGATAAGTTGCAAGCTTGCAGAAAAGCCAAATTGAATAAGGCAAATAATATAAGAAAATCCTTGCAAGGTTATATTCAAAAGGGTGACAAAGTACAAGTTCAAAGTGCTCTTGATGAGCTCACTGAGGTATGTGTTAATGCAAAAAGCATGCATGAGTCTTTATTGGGTTTATTGCCACCCGGTGAAAAGGAAGAACATGAAACATGGTTTAAGGCAAAAATGATGTTTAATGATGAGTGCATTGCTGATGCAAAACAGTGGGTTTCGTGTAGTGAAGGTAATGTGTTTAAGGAATGTGATGTTATTGATGATGGTATTAATCCAAATGACAGTGTTGAAAGTAAGCGTTCAAATAAAAGCAGCATGAGCAGTAGTAAAATCAGCACTACATCCTCTGCAAGGGTAAAATGTTGCTCGTGTTGCAGCTTTAAAGGATAGTCATGCTCTTGAGGAGCAGGAGCAGCAGTTGAGGAGGAAAAGGGAGCAGCTCGGTTAGGAGGTTGAACTGACTGCATCTTCTGCTAAACTGGCAGTGTTGGAGGCTTTTGAACGAAAAGGCTCTTTTTAAGGATCTGCAAGTGTCATGACATCCCACTCATAAAAGGAAACCTGAAAATGGGTTAAATCCTATAGCAACAGAGGTCAACAAAGTGTATGTTCATTACCACAGTAATAACACCTATTGATTGCAACCCAAATGGTTTCACAAAAAACAATTTAAAGGTAATTCTTCATTTAAACCATTGGTGTATACTGTTTTAAGTGTGCAGATCCAAAAAGCCTCTCGTTGAAGAAGCTAGCGCTCCCTATCACCTCCCCGTTGAAGAGGTTTGATTAACTCCGCAGTTCTCAATCCCACTCCTCGCACCCCTCTGCTCTACATATTTTACATCTCTCTTTGTTAACACACCTGATTCAGATAATCAGCTCGTTAGAAGTGAGCTCCGTGCATGGACTGTGTTCCAGTTGTTCATTGCTCCCTACTCCCTGAGCAGGGGAAATCTGTTGAAGTTTACCTCACTTCAGAACGTTCATTCATTTGAGCTACGCAGCGTCTTTACACATGGACAACTGTGACATCATATATCTCTGTAAATAAATGCTGTTTTATAACAAAGTTCGGGAGGAACAGTCGCAGTTCATTAACCTGATTAACACAAGTGGAGACCAATCAGTAATCAACTCATGACAAGGTATAAATAACAGCAGAACCTACCTCTGTTCATTGACAGTTTTCAGCATCCCGGTTCGCACTGTCTGTCATCGTATCACAGACCCAATTTTCCTTCCAGCAAGGAGAGCCATACCGGGGATTTTTCAGATCTGCTACTTTTGCTAACACCCATAATCATTAAACACTGCAGTTGAGCACCATCAAACGTCATCGCGACAGCTGCTCTTCTCGCCAAGCCACACGTCGTGGCCAATAGACCGTGCAAAGCCAGAGCTCGCCTCGCTCGACACCACGATTGATCCGATCAAGACCGGGCTCTCTTTGAGTGCTGGAATCGCAGCTCCAGCAGGCATTCAACCAGCCCGCTCCTCAGTTCTTACTGCAGCAGCAGCAAGCCTCTCTCACTTCCCGCCGCGGCTCAGCCCTTCACCGCGGCTTTTCCGGCCGAGGCACAGTTTGAGGCCGCCTCCTCTAGTGGCGCAGACCGTGCATCATAAATTAATACATTTTCAGGTGAAGACGCTAAATACAGGTTTGCGGCTAGAAAGTAGTGCGGGAGCCGCGTGGAGTTCCGATCACATACGTATGTGGAATTTCGGATCCAAATTGAGCCTCGGATGCGTACAAATATTTATACTTCAGCGATTAGACCGTGGGCGAACGCCCGACCGGATGTGATGTATTCTAATCAGATCTATCGGTGCGAGGTCAGAATTACCTATATCTTGTTAACTATTATTAAATGTATTCAAATATATAAAAGATTAGAAATAAAAAGGAAAATTATATATTACAATATATCACAATATATTTTAAGAAATATATTGGTAAATATATTTTCCTTTCGTAAGGGGGACCCTGATCATTTTTACAAGCAGCATCTGAAAACATATTTTCTCTCTGTTATCTCGGTCAGTGTCATGTACTTGTCGAGGTACGGCCACGGCGACTCACTCCTCAGGATTAACTGTTCTCCGACCTCATCCTATGCCATCATTTCATCAAATAATTTTTTGCGTGACTGGCCAAGGAGTGGTACCATCCGGAGCAGAAGGTGGCGGTAATGCATCATAAAGAAGATTGGTTGCTATCCACCATAAACACGAACAAGAAGTAGCACCGTCGCGTCACTACTGATCCAGGATCAGCGATATTAGCAGTTGTATTTCCCGATTTGAGTTTGAGCTTCAGAAATGCTTGCGAAAATGTAGCTTGTGTGGAAGCTACCGCACTACTTGGTTAAAAAAAAAAAAAAGAAAAAAAAAGAGCTTCGCTACTGAAAAGCTATTTGATTCAGAAAGTAGCGAAGCTACGACCAAGCTACTGAGAAATGTAGTTAAATTAGTAGCTTCGCTGCTTGTAGCGACGCTACTGCCCAACACTGATTATTAATTTTACCATGGTGAACATGTCAAGGTAACAGTTGCTGCACGACCAGTTTGAAAGTTCTGCACGAATGCCGCTAGAGGGAGAAATGCGACAATCGTTTCCAAATGTTGCGTTAAAGTTTGTTAAATGAGGCTATGACGTAGTCATCATCCACACGGAAATGTCCAAAGATATTATCTGCCTTACCGTGCATGTTTTAAACCTCACTGAGGTTTTACAGACATACATTTCATGCAATTATTCTGGCAGGACCAATTTTTTTAGGGACATATTTCACCATCTACTGGCGTGATCACTACCCTCATTTTGCCACAGGACAGCAGTGTGAGTAAAATTCTGTTGTCTTTCTAGAGAAAAGCATGCAAGTAAATATCTTTAGAACTGCTTGGAAGTGAATAGCACATAACTGCAATTAACGTTTGTGGCGAGTGGGGCAGGGCCGAGAGGCGTGGGAACGAGGAGTGAGGCCAGGTGTAGTGATTGAAGATGAGCTGCACCTGCGCCCCACCGCCGGTATCGAGTCCCACGTAGGAGATGGAAGGATATAAAACTGGAGCGACTCTAGTGAAGGACGAGAGAGCACAGGCCTGGGACATTATTTTATGTTTGCTTTTTATTTTGTGCGCATCAGTCGTCCGTGAGGGGCTGATGCGCTGTTTTGTGTTTATTTTTGAATTATTAAATGTTTTGATTGTGCGCCGGTTCCCGCCTCCTTCTTCTCGATGATATGGAGTTTAATATCGTTACAACGTTATTGCCATAATCATGTCTTGGTATGTTTTACAGACATAACGATATTCATTGTATAATGATATTCATAGTTTTCAGAAGCCTCTGTTTCCACAGTCTATACTACAACATGAAACCAGTGTTCCAAATGTATCCATTAGGGCTAGTGACGTGTCGTTCGTGAACGAATTGTTCTTTTTGAACAAATCTTTTAGGTGAACGAATCGTTCACGTAATCCACAGACTCATATTTCCCGTTCAGTGAAGTTCCTCCCTCCACAGCAGCGCGGCGCTTATAAGCAGCGCATGCGCAGCTCAGTGAACCGGGTAACAACCATTTCATCCCGTCAAAGAATTACTCAACCTCGAGCCGATAGCCTTCGAGTATGAGATGTGACAGAGTATGTGATTTGTTGAATGTAGTAACGAATACGCCCTTCAATGAACGAGTTTCATATGAGTCTGAACTAGATCTAGAGATCTTATCGTTCGTGAGTGAAATGACTGAACTGGCACACATGTCATTCGTGAACGAACTGAATGAATGGATACATGTCGTTTGTGATTGAAATGAATTAGCGTAAACTGGGTTAGTCTGCTATTTAGCATGTCTATCTCGGAAAATGCAAAGCGCAGTTATAGGTACAGTACTGTGCACATACGCTCGTTTTGATATTTAGCAACTCCACGTTTAATCCATAGATAGTAAAAGAAAGGTTTAATCCCCAATTTATGGATGTGAATATATAATATACAAACTGTCTGACCAAACAATTAAAATGCTAATTAGGCAAGAAACCCTGTGCTTTGTTCATCTGAACAACTCAATTAGACTTTATATATTGAATGCGATTATACACACATTTTAATAAAGCCAGATCAGTTTTTTTAACAAGTGAATGCGTTCGTTGACTTAAGACATAACACATAATACACTCTTTTTGCCACCTGCTGGCATATTTTGTGTAAAACGAAGAAATTATCACTGAACGAATCTGAACGAATCATTTTGGTGAACGAACTGAAAATGAACGAATCTCTAGAAAGAATCATAATTTCCACCACTAATTAGTGCTGCAACGACGCGTCGACGCGCGTGAAATGCGTGGACGCGTCACACTGTTTACATCTCGCATAATGGCATACTGTGAATGAAGAAAGTTGCATTCTATCACAAACAGAGACCACGGTTATTAAAAGTATGAGAATACTTTAAACAGAGGACAAATAAAATGGCTCTTTGTTCCCTTTGCAAAACCGATATGGTGTACCATGGCAGCACAACTGCGATGAGCGAGCACCTCAGAGAAAACATCTAGGCGCTCTCCGGTGTCTCCATGCAGTTTAACTGGTTACCCTGTGAGTGGGTGACCAACTTCCTGGTTCATGTCTGATATTCTTGCGCTGCGGCATTCTGAAAAGTTGAGATGTTTTCAACTCGATGCGGTGCGGACGCGCCTAAAAAAAAAAAAAAAGCGTGTCGCTTCCATATTGAGCACGCTTATCGCGCGTCTACATTGGAAATGATGAACTTGAGCTCGCAAGAGACGTGATATGTGAACGGCCCCTTAAAAGACAATAGTCACAAACCAGAATCAGCTCCAGATCTCTGGAAACCATGCAAAACCTTAGCAGAACCCTGACTACATTCTATGGTCGTGATGCTAAAGAACATTTCATGACGTCTCAGACAACAGTAAATTTATTGCTACCGTGGTTTAATTATAAACGCTATCATAAACTCATATTTACAATAGTAAAATTATTTTCTTTGCCTCTAGGGTTAGGGTTAGGGTTAGTTAGGGTTATTATTTTATACTGTAAAAACTTCCACCACATTGGTTGAAAATGAACAAAGGTTGAAATATCATATTAGAAGTTGTACATATCATTAGCGCAAAAAAATAAAAAAAATTAAAAATTGAAAAAAAAATAATAATCGTTAGTTGCAGCTCTAGTATGAATTTTGGAGGCTGTTTAAAAAAGGCCTGAAGGCCAAAACAAGAGGAGTGATTCTTACTTACCTGTCTACTCTTCCCACAGTCAAGGAGGGGGAAGTCAGGGCCCAGTGGTTAGAGAGTGGACTCCTAAACCTAGGGTTGTGGGTTCGAATCACGGCCCAGCTATACCATGACTGAGGTGTCCTTGAGCAAGGCACCGAACCCCCAACTGCTCCCCGGGCGCCGCAGCATAAATAGTTGCCCACTGCTCTGGGTGTGTGTTCACGGTGTGTTCGTGTTCACTGCTGTGTGTGCACTTTGGATGGGTTAAATGCAGAGCTGCTTCCACAGGAGCCTTTTCCATATCTCCCCATTGCCGCAGCAGTGTCTGCTCCCGCAGGAGCCTTTTCCGTATCTCCCCACTGCCGCAGCAGTGTCTGCTCCCGCAGGAGCCTCTTCCATATCTCCTCACTGCCGCAGCAGTGTCTGCTCCCACAGGAGCCTTTCTGTATCCCTCCACTGCCGCAGCAGTGTCTGCTCCCGCAGGAGCCTTTTCTGTACCTCCCCCATAAAAAATAAATAAATAACCCGCCTGCATAACCCGCCGTTTTCAAACATAATCAAAAATTTTATTTTTACATTTTATCCGTCCAGCGAGCACTAGTCTCTCAGCGGACGCAGTAAAATACCTATTTGTCTCATCTGTCGGTCCAGCGAGCACTAGTCTCCCAGCGGACGCAGAAATATCTATTTGGTTCCCCTGCCTGTCCAGCGAGCTTTAGTCTCCCAGCGGACGCAGAAAATACCTATTTGTCTCCTCTATCAGTCCAGCGAGCACTAGTCTCACAGTGGACTCAGTAAACATCTATTTTGTTCCTCTGTCTGTCCAGCGAGCACTAGTCTCCCAGCGGACACACAAATATCTATTGGTTTCCCCTGTCTGTCCAGCGAGCCTCAGCCTCCCAGCGGACGCAGTAATATCTATTTGTTTCTCTGTCTGTCCAGCGAGCACTAGTCTCTCAGCAGATGCAGTAAACATCTTTTTTTTTTTTTCTCTACCTGTCCAGCGAGCCTCAGTCTCCCAGCGGACACTGTAAATACCTATTTGTTTCCTCTGTCTGTCCAGCGAGCACTAGTCTCTCAGCGGACGCATATCACCCTGGAGCCCAAGACAGGTTTCCCACTGAAGCTAAGCAGGGCTGAGCCTGGTCAGTACCTGGATGGGAGACCTCCTGAGAAAACTAGGTTGCTGCTGGAAGAGGTGCTAGTGAGGCCAGCAGGGGGTGTTCACCCTGTGGTCTGTGTGGGTCCTAGCGCCCCAGTGTAGTGATGGGGACACTATACTGTCAACAAGCACCGTCCTTCAGATGAGACATTAAACCGAGGTCCTGACTCTCTGTGGTCATTAAAAATCCCAGGCTGTCTTTTGAAAAGAGTAGAGGTGTGACCTCGGCATCCTGGCTCAATTCGCCCATTGGCCTCGGACCATCATGGCCTCCAACAATCCCCATATCTGCTGATTGGCTTCATCACTCTGTCTCCTCTCCACCAGTAAGCAGGTGTGTGGTGGGCATTCTGGCGCACTATGGCTGCCGTCGCATCATCCAAGTGGATGCTGCACACTGGTGGTGGATGAGGAGATACCCCCCGACTATGTAAGCGCTTTGAGTGTCTAGAAAAGCGCTATATAAATGTAAGGAATTATTATTAATTATTATTAATTAAATACCCATTCATTTCCTCTACCTGTCCAGTGAGCCTCAGTCTCCCAGTGGACGCAGTATGCATCCATCTCTTTCTGTTCTTCGTCCAGCGAGCCAGTCTTCCAGCGGATGCAGGTATATAATTTGTTTCCTCTATCTGTCCAGCGAGCCTCAGCCTCCCAGCGGACACATTACGCATCTAGTCAATACATCATTACACCTCGCAGGCAGACGGTGGAGCCTGTCTTCCCGACATCGTAACCGCTTCTTCCTCAACTATTAACCAACAGGACCTGCCTGCTCCTCTGC
This sequence comes from Carassius auratus, assembly GCF_003368295.1. Lineage (NCBI taxonomy): Eukaryota > Metazoa > Chordata > Actinopteri > Cypriniformes > Cyprinidae > Carassius > Carassius auratus. Next base: position 13,254,646 of record NC_039245.1, on the reverse strand, counting down.
TTCTGCCAGAGGCAACGCGAGATCTCCTGGTCAAATGAACATACTTCTAAAACGTCAGCCCACCAAATCTCTGCGTTTTGGGGGGTTCGTAGTCCGGCGGCTGTCCTTTTGCTCTCTTGTTTTAGGGGGAGTACTCTGGGTCAGGCCACATCCCGAGCTCGGAGCCCTCCACCCGGACAGCATGCCAAATACGCATAAACTTACTGTATTAATATACGTAGATGTGAACTCGTGAAATGCTGTTTTATAACAAAGTTCAGGAGGAACAGTCGCAGTTCATTAACCTGATTAATACAAGTGGAGACCAATCAGTAATCAACTCATGACAAGGTATAAATAACAGCAGAACCTACCTCTGTTCATTGACAGTTTTCAGCATCCCTCCTCCACCCCATTCTCCTCACTATAGATCCATCTACTCTTACCACAACAGGGGGGAGTACTCTGGGTTCGGGCCACATCCCGTGCTCGGAGCCCTCCACCTGGACAGCACGCCAAATACGCATAAACTTACTGTATTAATATACGTAGATGTGAACTCGTGAAATACAATTTAAATTTAAATTCAAGAATTGAGAACCGCTGGACTAACTCAATGCCTAGAAATTTCAAAGTACAAATTTCATGCCCAAATTCATTAAAATGTCTGGCTATGGGTGACTTAATATCATGATTGTGTATGGTTACTTTTGTGCAGCATGAAATGGGCGGGCGTATCCAGAGGTATCCAATATAGTAAACCTATCTAAAAGACCACTTAGTATTGAAGAGACTGACGTTCTGTCAAAGGGACTTTCTTTTGTTCCTTCCAAATATACTGATCCCTTTTTGACAAAAATTTAACTTTTTTAATTCTTTAGGTAGTAGTAGTAGTTTATTCAGGAATACATGGCCTCTCGGCCCATAGTTCCAACATTACAATAGCATGACAGATGCTCTTGTTTTCATTCCATGATATATGTACAATGCTAATCTCCATGCATGCTTTGACTCACAAACCTGTGACACATCAACACAAACATCAACAACAAGTGTGAGATCACTCGGATATTTCTTACGCAGATCCATATACAAAGAACAGTCATACAAAAAATGCTACTCATCCTCAATAGCCAAACAGTGTCCAGAGCATCTGAATAACAACAAAGATCGTAACAACTGTATGTTATATACAGATGCAATGTAGCTCTCCTGTACCACCATTGATTTGCATTGTGAATATATATTTAACTTCTTATTATCTAAGACTGATGTGTACCATGCATTCTGTGCTCTTTCTCTTAATTGTTGGTTCAGAATAAATGTAAATATTCTTGTATCACCTACACTTTGGGCCTCCCAAGCACTAGAGAAACCATTGAGATACAGTAGAACTCGAATGTAGGTAACCCATGTTTTTCTACCTACTTCATCCAACTGAAAGAGCATATTATAAAATTTTCTTGGATACCGGTAATTAGGCATGGACACTAATTTTATCCAATACATTATGCACCTTTTTATATAGGTAATGGATAATGCAAATCTACCCAGATCGCCCAAAACAGCTACATTGCTCACACTCTAACTGATACATAAGAGTCTCTTACAAAAGGACAACTGAACATTCTCAATACATTCCACAGGCTCAAAGCCCCATATCTCAGATCCATAATATAAGATAGGTGCAACCATATGGTCGAACAAGTACAGCGCTTGGTTACAACTACATTTCTGCTTACGAACAAATCTTAATAAAGAAAGCATTGCCTTCTTTCCTTGGTTTGCTAAATGTTGTCTGGTTTTCCACCATGACAATTTTGGTGTAAACCACATACCCAGGTATTAATAAGCATTAACCACTTCAATCTGTTCCCTTGCAAAATAAAATTTTTCATTCTTAATTAAAACGCTCCCCCTTCTGAACACCCTAACTTTAGTTTTACCCAAATTCACTTTCATACCATATCTGTTACAGAATATTTTGAGCTGTTCAATTTCCTTCTGCAGTCCACCAATTGTATCTGACACATTGGCCATATCATCAGCATACAACAAGGTCTGCACTTCTGTGATATTTTCAATCTGTATACCTTTTCCCTTACAGCTTTTCTTTATCTTAGTTATATATTAGTTTAGGAAAAGAATAAACATCTCCCATACAGCCCTGTCGTACACCAATGGTACATCCAAGATACTCAGTTAAACATCAATTCCTTTCAGACATGATTTAAGTTTTAAGAATACATAGATTTCAGTACACCAAAAACTTTTCCACCAATACCACCAATACCACTTTTCCACCAATACTAATGAGTGTAAAATACAAAAGATTATGCTGGACACTATCAAAAGCTTTGGAGAAATTGATAAATATACAATACATCCTTCCTTTTCTCTGACTGTAGGATAAAAATATTATCCATTGTGGAATAACCTGACCTATAACCTGATTGTTCTTCATAAAACATGTTATTTATTTCACTATTATCAATAGTGAATAAACATTGACATGTTTTATCTAGTGACACACTGATTGGCCCGTCATTTCAAAACCCTCCGCTTTTTGCTTATAAGAGGTCGCATAATTTGAGGGATATATTGGTTAGAGCTGATTCTTTCACCCTGCCTCCCAATTGGCTTGCGATGATTGTGGGTAATTCTTTTTCACATCCACGGACTGGCAAGATATTCTCTGTGAGAGGAAGAATTACTTGCCGTTCATCTTTTGTTGTGTACTCAAATGCCCATGTGGGCTTTATTTTGGTAAAACTAAAAGAGAATTAAGAATAAGATTACATGTACACAAAAGTAACTTACGCAATCATGATATTAAGTCACCCGTAGCCAGACATTTTAATGAATTTGGGCATGAAATTTGTACTTTGAAATTTTTGGCATTGAGTTTGTCAAACCTCTTCAACAGGGAGGTGAAAGGGAGCGATATTCTTTCTGACCCCTTGTTTGGTGATATTCCGGAGTCATCGTTTGGTGTCTCAGCATCTAAGATGTTTATCAGATTTAAGTCACAACCCAAGGATAGAAGGAAGGGAAATAGTTTCTGGTAACTAGTCTGGCTCTGGGTGACATTCAGGCCATGTTCCATCAAGTGAAATTTTCTACGCTTTCTTTGGTGGTCAGATGGAAACTTCTGAGAAACTTGTGGAAAGTAGAATGGCTGTACATTTATTTGGTGAAGTTTCCTCTCAGAGTTGTGCAAGTTACGCACTGAGGAAAACTGCAGATGACAATCAATTTGACTTTCCAGTTCATGTGATTCAATCGGTCAAGCAAAATTTATTTTTGCTTGAAGAGCAAAAGAGCTCAGAGTTTGAAAAGGAAGCCATAAAAACGATGAAAGCTCTCATTGCTTTTTGTCAGAAAGGGGGATTTATTTGGGGAAAAGGAAGCCATAAAAACGATGAAAGCTCTTCATTGCTTTTTGTCAGAAAGGGGGATTTATTTGGGAAAAATTGGATCGGTAGTCGTGCACTGTTGCAAACTATTTCACTGGATCAAAGGGCTAAAGACCTGAAGGAGTTAGATTTAGACCGAGATAAACTTCCACTTGAAACAGCATTGGGCGTACAATGGTGTATGGAAACAGACTCTTTCAAATTTAAGTTAGAGGTGAAACCGCAATCTCTTACCAGACGTGGTATGCTTTCGATCACCAGAGGTCTCATTTATAAAACTGTCTGTAGATTTCATCCTAAAATGTTATGTAGGCACAAAAGCTAGATTTTGCTTGCATCCTAAAGTTTACAAAAATCTCTTTATAAATCCCGTCAGGGGAAGATTGTGCATACGTGCAATTCCACCTCATCTCTTCCCCGAAATCAACATATATATGGAGCTTGCAACACCTTGTTTTACTTTGCGTAACCTCATCTGCATATAATTTACATGCGAATTCCCATGCACATGACACCATGTTCAACACAGAGACAGTAGGGACAGAGAAGTGTCCCTGCTGTGTTTTAGAATAAATACATGAAAATATCTATAAAAACAAAATGGTTTCAAATAGTTCTCAGATATTTTGGATGGTCTCATTCTTTTACACTGGCCAAATATAATTTCGATTATTTCAAATTAAATGTGTACAGTTTTGCTGCGAAGATAAACATATTTTAGCTATTTTAGTGGAAACAGACAAACGCATATTTATTGTCTGATTCGGCGCGTCACTGACAAAGTATTGTAAAAAGAACACATGCAAATCTTAACACCTCTGTGCAGCTATGGTTGTACAGTAATCCAGCAGTGTCCGCCATAATATCGCAGTAAGTACACATCATCGATCATTGTTCTCACTAAAATATTATGTAACATGTGGTCTGTAGTTTAGTTTAAAGATTAGGTTTAAGTTTAATTATTGTGCACTTATAGCACTCCTCACTTTAATAAAAATAACGTCACAGGAAAATTGTTTATTGTTAATGAAATTATGCAATTATGTTGTTTATAAAATTATGTATCTTCAGTGTTAACCTCTTAATGTGAGTGGAATATTTCATGTAAATGTTTATATCGACATGAAAACAGAGTTTAAAGTCGTTGTTTACAATTTACATTTTTAAGTTGTTTACATAAATTTTCTTACTCCATTAAAAAGTTTGTACGCATGGTTTATAACGTCCGTATGGTGCATACATGTTTACGCCAAGTTTATTTTTTTATAAATCCTGAAAAAAATGCTTACACAATTTTTATGCCTATTTTGTGCATACACAACGTTCATAAATGAGAACCCAGCTCCATGGATGATCCTCTGGGGTTCCTGGCGCCAGTCATGTTTGCTAGGATGCAACAAGAACTCTGCAGGAGAGGTTGTGGGTGGGATGATGCCATACCACAGGACATCCTAAGACAGTGGAAGAGATGGTTGGAGGATCTGGGGTCACTAGCTGCATTCACTGTGGACAGGTGTACTAAGCCTAGTGATTTTGGAGAGCTTATGCATGGTCAACTACACCATTTTGCAGATGCAGGTACAAATGGATATGGTACAGTAACATACATCAGAATGTTAAATCATGAGAACTGTATTCACATTGCTTTTCTACTAGGTAAAGCCAGAGTAACACCACTGAAGGCTGTAACCATTCCCCGTTTGGAGTTGACAGCAGCTGTGCTTGCATCCAAGGTGGATGCAATGCTGAAAGAAGAATTGAATATCCAGTTAGAAGATTCAGTATTCCGGACTCACAGTACAGCAGTACTGAAGTACCTAATGGTTAGAGAGTCGGACTCCCAATCGAAAGGTTGTGAGTTCGAGTCTCGGGCCGGCAGGAATTGTGGGTGGGGGGAGTGCATGTACAGTTCTCTCTCCACCTTTAATACCACGACTTAGGTGCCCCTGAGCAAGGCATCGAACCCCCAACTGCTCCCCGGGCGCCGCAGCATAAATGGCTGCCCACTGCTCTGGGTGTGTGTTCACAGTATGTGTGTGTGTGTGTTCACTGCTCTGTGTGTGTGCACTTCGGATGGGTTAAATGCAGAGCACAAATTCTGAGTATGGGTCACCATACTTGGCTGAATGTCACGTCACTTCACTAAACAATGAAGATGAACGTTTCCATACATTTTTAGCTAATAGGGATTGCAAACCATTAGAGAAACAGTTGAACCCTCACAATGGAGATATGTCAGTTCTAAGGACAATCCAGCTGATGATGCTTCAAGAGGAATGGAGGTTGGAAACTTTCTGAAGAGGTGGTTTGAAGGTCCAGCCTTATTTTGGTTGCATGAGGAGTATTGGCCAATAAACACACTAAATGTCTCGATAGACTCTGATGACACAGAGGTCAAACGAGAAACCACAGTAAACGTTACTACTGTGAATGAAGTGTCTAATCCTACTGATCAACTAATTGCTTACTTTTCTGAGTGGAGGAGGCTCAAAGTAACGTTGACCTTGTTTCTCAAGTTGAAAATGATCTTGTTGGAAAGAATTCACTTGGGAAAGGAGCAGAAGGATACAAATGCTGGTCACCCAATTAACGGTGAGGACAGTGGTGTACAGTCTGAGGGATCAAGAGTCACAGCAATGCCTAAGAGTCTTGTTTTGACACTGGATGATCTAATGGATGCAGAGGAAGCCATCGTTCGCTATTGTCAGCATAAGGAATTTTTTGATCATTCATCTGGGCAAGTGACAGTGAATCGGCAAAGTCCTATTTATTGGTTGGATCCATTTTTGGATGATGGACTAATAAGAGCTGGAGGAAGACTGAGCAAAGCAGCCATGCCTGAAGAGGTCAAGCATCCGCTTATACTTGGCAAATATCATCATATTTCTATGCTTATTCTGAAGCATGTGCATGAAAGTCTGGGTCATGGTGGACAAAGCCAAATGTTATCTAAAGTTAGGAAAAAAATTTGGATTACTAACTCCAACTCGGCCGTTAGGAAGATCATTACTGGGTGTGGCTTTTGTAGACGCCATAATAGAAGTGCAGCTGAACAAAAAATGACAGATCTTCCAAAGGAGAACATTTTTCCCGATCTACCACCATTTACTAACACTGGAGTAGATTACTTTGGACCAGTGGAAATAAAGAATAGAAGAGTAATCTGTAAAAGATATGGAGAAGTATTCACCCATATTGCAAGTATGGCAATTCATCTTGAGGTAGAAAGTTCACTGGAAACGGGTGCATGTATTAATGCATTATGGCGTTTGATTAGCAGAAGAGGACAAGTGATGCATCTAAGATCAGATAAAGGGACTAACTTTTATTGGAGCACAAAGAGAACTGAAGGAGGCTTGCGCTACATTGGATCATGATACATTTCAAGGAGTGTTGTCACAGGCTGGAATTGGTTGGAGCTTTAATCCACCAGCAGGTTCACACCATGGTGGTGTATGGGAAAGAATGATACGCTCTGTAAAAAAAAAAAGGTTCTCAACTCTGTGCTACATCAAGAATGGTTAGATGATGGTCTTCACAGAGTTTTCTGTGAAGTGGAATCCATTTTGAGTGATAGACCAATTACCAAGCTATCATGCGATCCTAATGATCTGGAGCCTTTCACACCCAATCATCTTCTTCTCTTGAAAGGAAAACCAGCTTTACCACCTGGTGTGTTTGAACCTCATGATCAGTATGCAAGAAGATGATGGAGACAGGTGCAATATCTTTCAGATTTTTTCTGGAAAAGATGGATATGGGAGTACCTGCCTTTGCTTCAAAAGAGGCAAAAGTGGAATCAGAAGAAAAGGAGTTTGGTTGCTGGAGACATTGTGGTAATTATGGACTCGTCAGCTCCTTGTGGTTCCTGGGCACTTGGCAAGGTCATAGAGGTTTCTCCAGATAATCTTGGTCTGGTGCGCTCTGTGAGGTTGCAGACCAAAACCATCATCATTCAAAGACCAATAGCAAAACTTTTTCTATTACATGAAACTTATATCACATTGTTTTTGACTGTGTGTATGGTAATGTTTGGCTCCTTTTTCATTGTATTTGAATTGTTATATTTGTTTAACATTAACAATCAGGGGTCGGTGTATAGGAGCCAAAATATGTGTAAAAAGGTTGTTATTCCCATTTTGACCATTGAGTGGTGCTGGAACCTTCCAGAGATTTCTGTGTATTTAGGTTGCCTTCCTAGGTGTTTCCCAGGTGTTTGACCCTGAAAGGCAATTCACGAGTTCACGCTTACATATAATTAGCTGAGGTATGGTATGCGTATTTGGCGTGCTCTCCAGGGAAGGGCTCCGAGCTTGGGAATGGCCCAAACCTAGAGTACCCCCCCCTTCCCTGTTTAATTATAAAGTGAACTCGAAGTGAGGAGATGGGGTGGAGGAGGGATGCTGATTAACCGTCAATGGATAGAGGTAAGTCAGTGATAATTATACTGTGGAATTGATTACTAGATTGTGGTCCACCTGTGTTGATTAGGCTAAATATCTGACGCGCTCATTCGGAACCTTGTTAAGGAGAACATCATAAGGTTTTTGACCGCAACAGCGCAAAAGATGTGAACGTTTGTTAGAGTTTCCTTTTAAAGTATGTATTGCATAGTAAAGTGGAAATTATGCAAACTGATGGTTTGTGTAACCAATAAATTGTTTATGGTGATGCAAGCAAGCACAAGAATGGTCTACTCCTTTCTAATGAAGGAATAAACAACATGCATCAAAGAAAGCGCATCAACCTAAATTCTCCGGAATCAAACAACTCAATAGCTTAAAGTATTAGATTTGGCTCCTACATGTATGCATTAAGTTTCATCACACATTTACAAATGATGTTACATGTATTTATGGATAATTGAATCTGCATTTGCAAATCATCACACATGCATTGACTGCTTTGAATTTGTGTGCAGTATTTTTGAAACCTTCCTGACGATAAATAAATAAAATGCCCTGAACCTCAGCTACCCTGCTGACCTCAGCTACACTTTTGAGGTAGTCCAGATGTTTTTTATTGAACTGGATGGAGAAAAACTTGAATACAAGCACTCCCTTTTTAAGAATGGGCTTTTCAGTGAAAGGATCATTGAATAGAATGCACTGCCACCACAACTTTGTATCACTTTGTATTCACTTGTATTCAAAGTATTAACTTTGAAGAATCAATTAAAACAGTTTAGTGTTTACCTGTTTTTAGTCAATTTTAAAGACAATTGTTGTATTATTTATTGGATACTTTGAATCTTCTTTGACAACAGAAGCTGCAACTATAACAAGCTCTAGCTCCATTTTAACTTATTCAACGTGCCATGTTTGGATTACTACAGTAAGTGTTTTGTTTCATGTTAAGGTTTTTACAGATGACTTTGCTGTTCTTAATTTGCACTGACAACCGTTTATAAATGTCTTGACTTTCTTAATCCACTGTGATGAAATATCAAGTATGATATTCACTGTAAAAATGTATGCCGGGTTTCTTCATGTATTGTGATTACATTACACTTAATGCAGAATTTATATGAGATTTGTGAGTCCACTCTAAAAAATTTATATTATGTGTATATTATAAATGCTGTTCTTAATCCACTGTGACGATACATTTGAAGTAAGTATGCTCTGATAAATGTTAATACAAGGGGTTTTCTCTATGTGAAATATGGACAAATAAGAGGCCTGAAACCTGTTGTCGTGGCTGACACTTGGAGACATTTAGCAGAAGCTTTTATCCTAAGCGACTTACAGTGCATATGGGCTAATATTTTTTACCTAACGTGTTCCCTGGGAATCAAACCCAAAACCTTTTGCAATGCTAGCACAATGCTCTACCTCTGAGCCATAGGAATCAGAGGTAGAGCATTGTGCACAATGCATTTTGAGTACAATGCACTTAATGCAGAATTTACATTGGTTTTGTGAAACCACTATGAAAACAACTGTCTTTTGCATTGTGTAATACACTGTTGCTGATACAGCATTTAAAGTGTTGTTTTGATCCTTCTGTGAAATCAATTTATGACACCTGCGATAAGGCCTACATTTTTGCAAATATTTATAACTCGATATAACAAAACTTAAGTACCAACTCTGGCCTTTTGCCTTTATTAATGTCAATATGCATTTTTACTTTTATTATCTTACACACACACACACATTTGAACATGCATAGTACATTTGGATGGTGTTAACTTAAAGCCAGTTGTGTTTACACATCTCTGGTACCAAAGACATAATGAAATTCCTTTAGAGTTGCATAATAGTTTTTGATTTAATTTCAGCATTAAGAAATTAATTTGGATTACAATTGAAAATCTGGTACTTTTGACACAATGAAATCACTTTAATTGTACACAATACATTTGTATTACAGTAATGTCAAATTTTTTTTGCATGGTCTAACATAAATGAAATATTTTGGTTTGGCAAGCAATAATTGATTTGAGAAAAAGAGAGTAATTATGTCAGTTGACCACATTCTGATCATGTGGGACCGATGTACACATTAAAATTTAGTAAGACCTTTTTTTCCAGTCACAGGAGCCAATCAACACTTCAAATTAACGAATATACTTCATATTTTGTGACATTGCTCCACCTTTGCTTTTCAATCCGGAAGATTGAAATTACTTATTAACCAATTTCCACTAAAATATTTGAGTCATATTGCTATCATACCATCAATGTACAATCTATAGATTTCTGTTAATATCTCAAAAAATGTTTCATGGTTTCATGACCCTTTAATATTGCTTGTCTCTGAGTATTTGTCTTCACCTGATGAAATTCCCAGACTACCACAAAATTGTTATTAAAAATAATGATTGACGAAACATTTCATTCAGTGGCAGACATTACTTCAGCTGATATTCCTTATAACAGCATTTAAATACCTAATCACTCTCGTGGTCTGTGCAGCACCACTTTAAGTCAAACACACTTCTGACCTGCTGGAGCTGGTTAGCCGTGGAGCACAAGTTACTGTGGCGATGAACAGTGGTAAAAGCAGAGCTACTTTCTTTGTGCCTAAAACCTAGGGTTAGCACAAACTAACCTGAAATGGACCTTGCTATCGCCACCTAAACTGGCTTACACACACACACACACACAGACACACAGAAGTAAACGTAAATATACCCATGAATACAATAAGTTTATTTTTTGTTTCTTGTACATAATCACAAACACTTTAATTGAGTCTACAGGTCTAAAATGTGCATACATTTAAACATCACAGAAAGTCTGATGGGCAGACACAAAAATACACATTTGCAGGAATGTATTGGATCCTACTGAAAGTTTTTAGGAAGTAACTTACAACTAAACTTATTTGTAAAACTTTTTCATCACTCTAAAACTATTTAAAATAAAATAACAACATATGTTTTTGCTGAGATGCACACAGTATATTTTATATTCATACATTTTAAATCTTCACAACCCTATGATTGCAACTAGTAATAACTATATTAAAAAGCTGCTTAGTGTTAAACATCTAATGAGTTCACATGTCCATGTTACCTCTGAATTGAAGAGAGGGTAAATGTATATATAAAAAAGAAGATAATGATAAAACTGATTTGAACACCACAAACTAAATCAAAATGACAAATAGTGTTGTCTTATACAGTGTTAAAGTTGGAGGTGAAACACTGGACTTTTTTTCACTTCCAACTTCAATGCTCCTGTCAATCACACATCCGAGTCAGAGGTTTAGATGATATTAGACTGAAGTGACAAACAGATTTCAAACTCTTTTGTGAATGGAAAAACCAAAAGAGTCTAATCTTTGCTTGTTCATTTAAATGCAATTATCCAAACTCTCAATAGCGTTCAGTTTTGAGTATTTTTTCCATTCATCTGGTATCTTACCCTGTCCCTCAAATGTTTTTTTGTAGTATTTTTCCAGATCTTTCTTGAATCTGCACACAAACCACTTCCAGTAGGGCAGTTCAGAGAGATCAGGGGTGATGCTCCAGTCTGCATAAACTCCTCCTGCTCTTCTGTAATCTCTCCAGGGGATTTCATCATCTGAGTCATTGGGATAAAAATATAGATTGCTGTTTGCTACTGCTGATGTGCAGATATGAGTAGACAAGATAGATGTATCATTGAAATATATTCCACTCAGGCCAATACTACGATGGAAAGGAGCACTGTGATCTCCATGATGGTTGTTTATGGTGTAATTGCAGGTGGCTCCACAAAATGGACACTGAACCCAACAGCACTGACAGAAGTGATCAGTCAGAATCTCATCTGGTCTGAACTTATAGTCTAGCTTTACTAGAAAAGTGTCTGTGTTAAAACTATTGCTGATGTCAGACATTATAGCAGTTAGATATTTCTTTATCACATCTTCTAGGAGGTTGAAATCATCAACATCATCATGTTTGACTCCACTGAGGTCTTTCTCAGAGAAGATCAGTACATCTGAGAGCTGCTGTGTGAAACTCTTCAACCACGAACCAACATCTCCACTGTTGACTTGAACTTGTTCAGTGGATTCATGAGCTGCTTTCATGATCTTCTGCTGCAGGAGTTTAATGTTCTGCTTCATCTTGGGTAAAACACAGAGACTGAACTTATCAGTGATGTACCGATTGACTTCATCTCTGATGAAACTCTTGAAGTGAAGCCTGGGATAATTCAGGTAATCCATGTATTTGACAAAATCCTCTTCTTCTGCCAGTGTCTTCAGAATGTGTTTCTCCAGATTTGATCTGTTTCCATTCAGTGATTCACAGTTTTTCATAATTTCGTATGTCAGATCTCTGGCAGTTTTCTTGTAGACGTTCTGCTCAATGGGCTCTTTCAGTTTCTGACAGATGATCTTGCCAAAAACAGCAGCTGATGGAGCTTCATTACAGGATTTTTGAAAGATAGTATAGTACTCTTCTCTCTTCTTCTCGACATATATCACAGGATCATTTTTTTCCCAGAACAGTCTGTGTTGGTCAGTGATCATCTTGTTTGCTTTTTTACAAATGGAAAGAACCAAATCGATAAAGAACTCATTCTTGAACACATATTTCACTTGTCCTTCCTGATGTTCTGTTACTCTTTTCTTGATATAATCTATGAGATTTTTAGTGCAGCTGATGTTGTAGCCCATCTTTGAAATGTTAAATGACTGAATCATTTTTTCAGTCTGCTGGTCAACATCTGAGACTAATGCTCTAATTTGATCTTCTTTCTCTGGAGACAGAGTTTGATTATATCCAAATGTTCCTTTAATTGTACTCAAGGCACCCTTTATTGACTTTTTAATCCCCTTTTTTGTGGACTTTTTAAAAATAACATAATCAAAAAAACTTGGCACAGTGAAAATGTCGATGTCCTCTTTAAATTGGTCAGCAGGGAGATGTCCCTCATAGATGTCACTGAGGATTTTTGTCACATCTCTCATTATGTCAATATCATTGAATGGAGGCGTGTCTGAGATAATCTCATCTACCATCTGCGCCCAAAACAAATCAAACTCTTTCTTCAGTGTTTCATCATCATTTGCTTTGTCTTTGAGTTTTAAGGTAAGTTCTTTGCTCTTTTCATAGAGAGTGTTTTCATGGTTTGTCCTCTGATCATCAATCTTTTTCCTCAGGTCTCGCTGTTGAACAATCCCATTTAATTTCCTTTTTGTTTCTTTCACAATATTTTCCTGAAGCTCTTTGATCTTGATTTCAAATGATGTTTTCCACTGAATCAGTATATCTTTATCTTTGTCTTTCTCAAAGAATTCAGACATTGACTTTTCTACTTCTTCACTTGTCTTCTTCAGTTCTCTTTGAAGATCAGTTTCCTCAACTTCATTAACTGCTTCATTTTCTATTTTGTTGTGTAGTTCGTTCTCAGTTTCCATCATGGCACTGCGCAGACTCCAGGACCACTTGCTGTATTCAGTTTCCAGTTTCCTGTAGACTGAAATCTCCAGAGTATTTCTGAAGCTGAAGACGAATCGTTCATTCAGTAAAGCCTCCCAGAGATCTTTAATACGATCTTTAAAGTGTGTCAGCATAAGTCTATTTGATTTAGCTGCATGAGAAAAAATAGTTTCCTTTAGTTCTTGAATGTTCTCACAGTAGTTTGGGTTTGGTGGTGCCATTGGTGGGCTGCCCTCCCAGAGCTGAGAGAAATACTTTACATCATTCTGAACATCAAATCTAATGACATCACTGAAACATTCTGCATCACAGACTTCCTCTTTAGCAGCGAGTCTTGTCATCTCATCCAGTTTCTCCATTAGTCTTCTCCTTCCCTCCATGTTTTTCTCTCCAGCTGTGACGTCTGAGACGTTCTGATGCACAAACACACAGCTGGGATTCAGTCTGACCTTCTTCATCCTCATGAAAGCCTGACAAACAATCTGAAGAATGTCCTGCATCTCAGATGGGTTTTCTCCAAAGATGTTGATCAAGGTCAGATTTGCAAGACCTACAACAAATGTTGCCAGTTTATTGTCATGATCTCTTGTTGATCTTCCAGACAGTTCTAGAGCACGAAGACCCTCAGTATCTACAACCAGAATATAGTCAAAGTTCATCTGTGTTTTCATCTCGTCTGAGACTCTGACCAGCTGCATGAAAGCTCCTCTGGTGCACCTCCCAGCACTGACGGCAAACTCAAGTCCAAACATGGCGTTCAGCATGGTGGATTTCCCTGAGCTCTGAAGCCCTAAAACTGACAGCACAAACACTCTCTGGTCTCCCAGTTTCTGGACGAGTTGATCTAGAACAGCAGAGATCCAGATCACAGGAACATGAGCAGCATCTCCATCCATCAGCTCCAGTGGAAATCCAGAGATCATCATCTCAGCTGCAAGACTCGGGAGAGAAGAGAAGTTAACCTCCAGATCTTTCTTGTTCTTCTTCAGAGATGAACATGATTCATAGATCTGACCGATCTCCCTCATGATGTGCTCCAAACCAAAGATTGTGGATTGAAGATCCTCAGATATTGTCTCAGTTTGTTTAACTTTGATTTGTTCAGGTTCATAATGATTCTCTTTCAGTTCTACAGCTGTTGGCCACTTTTCATTATACTTGTAATGCAGATTAGAAAGGAAAACTGAGATATAATCATCCAAGAGGCTTTTGAACCATTTTAAGAAAAACATATTGTTTGCAGCATTTAAGTTAATTTCTTTTATAAAGAGTTTCATAAACTCACTGATGTCAGATTCATGCTGCTGTTGACGAATTTGATTAATTTTTGTTTGTTTTCTACTTATTTCCATTTCTGTCTCATCTGCTCGAGGTCGATGTAGTTCTTTGTTCATCTGACTCCACTGATGCCACAGTTTCCCCTGATGAGGCAGAAATGATTCTTTGATTTCTGTCAGATCTTTCTTCTCCAGTAAACTCATCATCTGCTGTGCTGCTTCTCTTCCTCTCCTGCAGTCATCATCATCTTCCTCATCTACTCTGATGTCTGAGTGTTTGGAAACATCTTCAAGTCTGAAAGTGGAAGATGATTCTGAGAGACAATCATTTATTGCTCTTCTGAGTTCTTCAAATACATCTGACTGATTTCTGTCCTTCAGACCAATTTTATATTTTCCTTTTTGCATCACCTTGAGAATTGGATCATACTCAGTAAAGAGACAAATCAGAGGCTTTCTGTCCTTGTACAGGTTTAGTATCTTTGCTGCATGTTTGTCATTCCTGTCCAGTTGTGGTAGAAGGACAACATTGACTGAGCTCATTTCAGTGAGGATCTGTAGCTGTTTCTCATGGTCTCCTGCATCACCGTGTAGATTACAGAATGCTACACACTCAGTGAATTTATCTGTGTCTCTTCCAGAAGGGCAGAACCAGGTGATCTCCACCATCCCATCCAACAGGACTCTGTTTTTGCTGCTCCCGGGACAGTTCCTGTGGAAGAACGTGTTGTGTTTCTCATTGATCAGACTGTTCATCAGCTGAGACTTGGATGAAGACACAGAGCCAAACCTGAAGAAAAACACCATTGGAGTTTCTGCCTTGTAGATTGGCTGGGTTTGACTGATGATTTCATTGTTGGTGTTGGTCATCTTCCAGCTCTTGTTGATTTGTCTGAACGTCCAGAGAGGAAACTCAATCTGTTGAGTGAATGGATCAGGAACAAGCAGAGGCAGAGCGTACTGACACTGGGACAGTTTAGTGACCATCAGCTGCTTCAGGAAACCATCAGCACAATGAAACACGGCCATCTGAACATCCATCGGGTGAATTCTCTCATACTGACCTGTTTCTTCATTAGACACTGACCCTATATTGCGAAAAAAATCATCAGAATCAGCCACTTCTTTAAATGCATCATAGCTGGTTTGAGCGTTGTGAACTTCCTCATTGTTGTCTTTAGTTTTAATATATCTTGCTCTGTAGTCCGTTATCAGTAATTTTTGTATGAACGTCTGAATCAGCTCTTCTTCAGCACAAGACTCATGGGAGTGTAATGAATGTGCAGTTAACTGAAGAAAATCTGCAGCTCTCAGTTTGTGATGTCTGTCTTTCAGAAGAAGTCTGTGAAACAGAGTCTCTGTTTTATTCAACAGTTCCTGATGTAGGTGTTGATCTGAACTGTCTTCTGATGTTCCACAGAGCTTGCTCTCTTCCTGTTGAAGAAAGAAACTTTCATTTACTTTATTTACTTTGGTTTTAAACAATTACATACTAGTAGCACTCTTACACTTTATATTTGATAGCATTTATTGGATTTATTATATCCAATTTTTAAGCATAGACCTGAGAATAATATATCCAACTAAAATGGTTGTAAATCATGAATTTCTTTAGTCAGAAACATAACTTTGGACTCTTTTGAGACGGGAAACTTTGCAGATTATTATTGTTTATTGTTTAATTGAAAAACTATTCTAAAAGTGGAACAGGAAAAACGTTATAGAAGTTATAGTTTGTATAGAAGAGAGTAAGACTTTGTTTGGGCACAGTACCACACTTTTCCACAAATGACACCCATGCTATATGATTTGGTTGATCTGAACCATAGATTTCCATTCACAAATCACAGTTTTTGTAAAGTAGACACTGTATTCAGAAATAGTATGTGTCTTTGAATTCAGTCTCTAACAAACAGGTTTGGATCGCTAGATTCATCAAGATCACCAGTGTTAAATGCACACCTACTGTATACACTGCCAATAAACTTAATGAGACATTTCATTTTGGCTTCCAGGTTAACCACAGCAAATTAACTGCCCTAATTAAGGTTTAAAATGATCTGAAATCTATTCAGGACTCGGGTAAAGACTGGCTAACACTAAAAAGCCTTATCAGATTTTCAAGACTATGAACACAAACATGACTATGAAAAAAAAAAAATATATATAATAATAATAGTTTTAACAGTTCTGTTCCTGTAGTGTGTGGAGTACCATGATGTGACCAAGAAAGCACACATTACTCTAACATATTCCATTCAAAAACAAAAAGAGTCCCAAATGTGAAATTTCACAAAAATCTCTCATGGTAAAATGTGGCTTTAGAGTAAAGAAACATTGTGGTAAATGGGCAAGAATAAATGACAATAATATAGTGTTTGGTATAAAGGTAAAATGATGTCAAAAAGATTTGCTTGCACAGGGTAATATTTTTGGAAGTGTACATAAAACTGTAAGCGTGAATTAAATTTACATGAACACAAAGCACTTTGCAAAGGTGTAAATCATGATTCAAGCACAATAATTTTTTTGCAGCATTTTACTGTTAATCGTAAGTGTAATTCATCTATTGTGTACCTGCAGCTTCATGCTAATGCAAAATAAATATAATCTGTACTCTTCTGACTTCCATTTTTCCATGCTTATAGTTTTGGCACATTGTTTTTGCCAAAAGACGGTCAAAAGAACTTCAAGCCTCTGAACCGTGATTTGCCAGTGAAAACAACAGTTTAAAGAACTGCAAAATAGATTTGACTGCATATTAGCAATGTGTATATGTAAAAAACAAACTGTTACAAATGTCTTAATGACTCGTGTACATACGGCAAAAAGTTCCAGAAATAATCTGATATGTACAGCTCCTTCTTTCTTTTCTTTGAGCTTACAATTTTGTCATGATTCTCTCACTAACTGAGTTTTGCAAGTATGAGGGGGAAGGAAGGTCTACCTCCTGCTTGTAGTCAATCAAATGAAGCTTTCATTGACTCTCCGTTTCTGATTGGCTTAACAAACACATCATATGCCAAGACATCTATCTTCATTTAGTTCAGGATCGTTCCTGCTACCGGAATGGTCATTTTGGTGAATATATATATACTACAAAGAGAGCCATTGCTGCTGTTATACAATCAAAGGCTGTTTAATAGGCTATTGACCAGTAGTCCTGTGGCGATATTCAATAAATCAATTAATTGAAATACAATAGACCTTAGACCTACAATAGACCTAAAAAAAATGAGCTCGATAATGTTTTCGGACTTGATAATTTTTTTCAATTTTTATTTAAATAATGTAGCATGTCATGTCATGATGTGGGGTTAGTCTGGAGCACAGCCTGTGGACAGCCCGCGGTAGAAAACACCCTCTCCGATGGCACAGATGTCCCGGGAATAAAGAGATAACGTCTCGCTAAAGTGGCCAGCTTTGGGAAACGCCTTTCATTTGCTTGTGGATGTTTGCGTCGCAATTGACACAGCATTGTACTTGCACTACTGCTTTATTTTAATACCGCGTAACATATTTTACAAGTAACTTTGTTGCCCTTTCTGTGGAAATGGGCCTACTTTTCACTCGCTTCATTTGGCTTGCTTAACTAAATATGTCTGTAGGCTTGTGGTTGCATGTCAATGCGCCCAGTGAGTTCACACACCGACACACATACACACACACACACGCATTGTTTCACCACCAAAAAACCCTTGCTGTAACTTGCTGTAACAATGAAAAGTAAAAAGTGTTTGGGTGCACCCCATTTTTCAAAATCCCCCTTTCACACTGCACGTCGGACCCGCAATATTTCAGGAACATTGCCGGGTCGCCTTCTGTGTGAAAGCAACCACGTCCCGGGATTGATTACCGCATTGAACCCGGGTCGGGGACCTAGTAACATTGCGGGGTTCGACCCGGGACGAGCGCTGTGTGAACAAAAGCCAGATCTAATTCCGTGTCGAAACGCGCGACTCTTTTACCGGCTGTTTTGAAGGAAGATCAACGTTCTCGACGAAAACATATGTGCAAATTGTAATGAAGCAGAGATCAGTTAGTTCCTCACTTTCCGCGCTGATGTCACGTGTCATTATGGGATCTTCAAGGGTTGTGTGTGAAAGCACGCACATATACCAGGTCATCACTGGCAGTGTGAAAGTGCCAAATCTAGTGACCCGGGAACAATTGCAGGAACACTTTCCCTGTGTATTTGCCAGAATGGCAGTGTGAAAGGGGCTAAAGTGATGCACGCGTACAGGAGTGATTGACAGTTCGCGGCACTGTGTACAAAAAAATACTCCACTACACAATTATTTCATTATTTTCATTTAAGCTTATTAGTGTTAGTGTTACAGAAAGGTCTGATTTACGCACTGTTACAACATATTTATATATATAGGCTAGAGTACCGGCACCTCTTTTGGTCCACTTAAAGCACTGCCTTGAATGGAGATTGTAATCCAAATCGGATCATATCGCATTATTTCAAACACTCGCTGCTGTTGAGTTTTGAGCTCAACTTATTTAAAAAAAAAAAAGTGTTTAATGCTGGTGTTATAGCTGTTAGCTTTCTGAAATGATCAGCAGTGCAGACTCTATTTTTATAGAAGCTCCCGAACAAAAATCATTATTATATTTTGATGACAAATGATATGCAGAGCTAAACTCTCGAGACAAGACTTATGACAGATAATATATGTTAATAAAAAAATACACAATTGTGATAGATAATAAGAAGCTGACGTCTGATTTCTCTAGGTTGCATTTACCATGTTTACTATGGTAACGTTAATGTTTAGAGGTGCACATTCTTTTACATCGCTTATAAATATTTCTGCCGTGTTTGTTGATTATAATCCACATTGAATCAAGTTATTTCAAACACTCGCTGCTGACTAAGAGTGATTTTTGAACTCAACTTTAAATTTTAAAAAGTCTTTAATACTGGAGTTTTAGCTGTTATCTTTCTGAAATGATCCGCAGCACTGACGCTCTCCAGACACAGAGAAACTCTGCCTTTGTTTATAACCCCTCCTCCAGAGGAAGCCCCGACGAGGCACGATCAAGCACCGGAAGTTTTAGTGGAAACACTCTGTGAACAGCCAGCTTATTTGGCAATTAATATTTCTGGCTTACCCTCCTTGTGAAGGGTGTCAATGATTGTCTTCTGGACAACTGTCAGATCAGCAGTCTTCCCCATGATTATGTAGCCCAGTGAACCAAACTGAGAGACAATTTTGAAGGCTCAGGAAACCTTTACAGGTGTTTTGAGTTGATTAGCTGATTGGCATGTCACCATATTCGAATTTGTTGTGATATTTTTGTTGTGAGCCAAATTCATCACAATTAGAGGAAATAACATGTTTCTAGCATGATACTAACATTACTAGCAAGTGACTAACATGTTTTAACATGATTAACAAGTGACTAGTATGTTGCTAGTATGATTAGCAAGTGACTAGCTTTGTTGTTAACATGTTTCTAGCATTTAGTTAACATGATTAGTAAGTTACTAGCATGTTGCTAGCATGATTGGTAAGTAACAGACATGTTGTTAGCCATATTAGCAAGTCACTAGCATGTTGATAACATGACTGCCAAGTGACTAGCATGTCATTAGCATGATTAACAAGTAACTAATCATACTAATGACTTGCTAGTAACTTAATCATGCTAGCAGCCTGCTAGTTATTTGTTAATCATGCTAGCAACATGCTAGTCTTTTTTACTAATCATGCTGGAAACATGCTAACGACAAGCTAGTTACTTGCTAATCATGCTAATGACATGCTAGTTACTTGACAGTCATGCGATCAACATGCTATTGACTTGCTAATATGGCTAACAACATGTCAGTTACTTGCCAATCATGCTAGCAACATGCTAGTAACTTACTAATCATGTAAACTAAACAAAGCTAGTCGCTTGCTAATCATACTAGCAACATGCTAGTCCCCTTTTAATCATGTTTTTTTTAACGATTTTACGATTGTTCATTATTGTTTCACGTGCGTTACTCAAAAATGCACGTAAATCAATCGCACGTAGCTGTGCTTTAAGTGCTACTTAGGAGTCACTATCCGTTTGTCAAGTGCTGAAATCTCACCTTATAGAACTTAATTGTAGCACACAATCGTTTATTGACATTAACCTAATGCTGCATTCCAGACAGAAAACTTTTAATTATTTTATTTATAAATTAATACAAATAAAGAAAGAAAGAAAACGTTTCATAAAGTGTACAATAAAGAACAACCAAATCCTTATATTATAATCACATTGCACTTGAATCAAGTTAAAGGTGTAATCTGCCGATTGTCCTGCAGGTGACTGCATTAAATCTGTTTTCCTACGAGGCACTTAGGGCTTAATGATTACTACAGAGCACCCGTAGATCTACAATGATTTTCAAGTGCTACTTAAGTTACGATGCTATTGGGTTACAGACCGTAATATTAAGATCAGTCGGACGATCGTTTTTACAAACTTTTTAGGCTTACGAAGCTTTTAGAAAAACCAGCCCTGGACAGCTGGCAGTAGTTAAAAAGAAATTTCATTAACGCATATAATCAGTTAAATGACAGGGAAAAAAATTATTTGGCATAAATGTATAATTTTATGGACTATCACAAATCTAATAAAAATGTGATATTGTTAAATTATACTACATTTTCTCAAAAAGAAAAAAAAAACTTGTGATAGAGAGATACAAACACACAATACAACAGTAATATTTTCTGTTGTGAAATAATGTCAAACCTGTGTATTGGAGTCCCCCATCTCTGTATTATCAGTTCAGTCTTGGGCTGCATCTGAAAACTCTGTAAGCTACCGTTTGTCTATTTATATGGCGTGATGCGGAAAATGCTTTGCATTCTTAAAATTACCTGTTTATGGGTTATCTTTGCGAGGATCTCTTTGAGCTGAGTTCACCCTTTTTGCATTTCCTGAAGATGAGAATGTTTCATTTCTTTCTGTTTCTGTCTTTATTATTTAGAATTATTTTACAATAAATGTGAAATAAAGAAATGTAGAAATTAATAAATGTGGAAATAAATACACAAATAAATACATAAATTGGGAATATACTATTTACATATACATGAAAAATAAAATAATTCATTAATTTTGAGTTTTTAGATTTCTTTGTATGTATATTTATTTATTTATTTATTTATTTCTTCACTTCACTTCACTTCACTGCACTTCACTGCACTTCACTTCACTTCACTTCACTTCACTTCACTTCAATGATATTTGTATTCTCTTGGAAAACACTTCCTGTTTACTTTAGAGCTTGCAGTGGTTCATTCACAATGGAGCTGATCATATAGTTTAACTAGAATGGAATTTAGAGTTTTGTTCTTTAGAAAAATATTTCCCCATTTTTGTTTTAGGATATCTTACTTTCTTTTTCCAGTCAGACAGGTTCTCAAGATCACTGAAAATGTATAGTAGAAACCTAGCTAACAATTTAAGAACATTTCCAAATTTATTTATTTATTTTAACACAAACACCTACAGTTTTCTTAATGTTAGTGGAACAGATTTTTACAGTTTAGTATGGTATTCCTGAAACATTATTTCAACTTAATTTTAATTACAAACTCAGCATTTTAGGAATGTTGATTTGTAACTTCCCAAGAAGATAAAAAAATTCAGTTTCCGTAATGGTCATAGAATGTCAGTAAAAGGCTAGCATGAGGTTCCTGAAATATTCGTGCGATTTTTATTAACAAAAGTTATCAAAAGGTTACTAATAAATCCAATGGAGAAGGCTGTAGCGACATGGTACACACCTGAACAGACATTGTCTGAAGAAACTGCAGTTAATATGATAAATGATTAATTGAGGGATGATTGAGAATTACTGATGAACATCTGTTGTTAACAAACAGAATCACTAAAGGAAAAAAACAAAACAAGAAGAACAGAATAAAGCAGAGATGAGCAGAGAGCACATAAATTACAACTAACTTCCAGTCATAGCCTAGATGATATCAAATTAAATAAAACATTAATAAAATACATTAATCCCCTCGAGATTTCTTTGTTCTTGCTCATTTCTCCTGCATCCAACGTTCAAGTTTAAAATTGAACAATGCTTAAATATAAAAATACAAGCACAATTTTGTTAAAACCCCATAAAGAGTTGGTTTTGTCTTAAGTGAGTGTAAACAGTTGAAAAAGAAAACGCATGTATGACATTATATTGGATCTGTGCAGCTCTTAATGTGACAGCAGTCGATAAAATACAATTCCAAAATGACAGCGTTTCCATTAACCAATGTTATGTGACTGAAACCAAATTTTTCCTCTTACAAAGGTCATGCCGACGGATGTTGGTAGGTTAATATATTTTCTTTTAATATATTTAATCTTGTAAAAATGACGTAATTTGGAGCTTGATTCTGTACAGAAGTGGATCATTTGGGCCTGAGTCTGCTCAGCAGTGATAAGGACAACCTAAACCGAAGTGCTCAAAAATTGTCACTTCAAAGGGCCCTTCGGAATGAAGGAGTTCGAAGGGTACAACTGATGTTACACTTTGGGCCCCCATGATCTTTTGCACAAGTTGTTTGGCAACACAGAGTTCGACTTCAGCTATAAATGTATGTACAATATTTATGTTCAATATTTTTTTATACTACTGTAATATTATACAAGTTCGATTTGGTACATTATTATGGATAAAATGGCATTGTACTTTAACAAAAATACTTTACATCTACCTTTATATGTCCATTTAAATGTTTAAAATACATACACACAATATGCATTACAAACACATATTACATTGCATATACAAATATACATTACATTTAACGGAAAATACCTTTTTAGACCTGGGGTCAAGCAGCATACAAAATGTATGATTGTCTCATTAAGGTAACGCCGAAGTGCATAAAAAAAAAGAAAATAATTAATCCCTTCTAATGATAACTTGCAGTTAATAGTGTGTACAGTCTGGCTCAAAAAGATGTGATTTGACAAAAAAGATTTGCCTTCAGTTTGAACATAGCTATAAACATTGATTAGTGTTCATTTAACACCAAAGATTTTGTTGTTTCTCTTGTGTACCATGCATGCAGCAACAAAATCCTACATTAGATACATTTCTAAATTTTGAAAATAAAAATTTGTTGAAAGAATGTTCCAGGAATGTTTGACGTTTATTTAGCAATAAGGAAACTGGATTTTTGTCGTTGTTGTTTTTTTTGTTCCTGGAATATTACAAATCATCATTCCTAGAATGTCGAGCTGTTGAAAGAATGTTTCAAGAATGCCGTGCTAACCATTAAAAATTCATTCCACTAACAGGGAAATGTCATGCCTCTTACCATAGCCTTCTTTAGTGCAGCTCAACCAGGTCTTGTCCCATTCGTCTGTATTTGTGATGTCACAAATCCCAGAAAATATGCATTGTAGGCCAAACTAGTCGTTCATTGCAGTTTTTGAAAAGTGCATTTCTGTTAAATAATATAATAACAAAATATTTTTAAATGGACTTTGAGCTTGTTGACTTTAGCCGTGTTTCCACCGCAGGAACTTTACTCAGGAACTAGGGACTTTTGTACGGTGCCTATAAGGTGACTTGTTCGGTTTACTTAGTTTTGTCGTGGCCACAAAATAATAACTCGTGGGAACGTGATAATATGTCATGGCCACAAGATATTAATTTGTGGGAACATCATATTAATTCGTGGGAACGTTATATTATGTTGTGGCCTTGAGATGCTATGTTGAGAGAACAACATCCATTTCTCGTGGCCACGAGTTTAATGCATAAACAAACCTGAGTAACCATAGCAACCCAGGGGATCAGAGATGGATTCATTAATATTTTATTTTGAATTAAGTAATTATTATATTAACCATATGCTTTGGCTACCAGGCTGTATAGCATTCAAATGAAGTTTATCATAAATAAATATTACATAAAGTGCATAATAAAATATAAAAACGTTTCTTACCATCCTACAGTCTTGTAAGTCCATTAACTGATAGTCTTTCCCCATAATATGTGTACATTATTATTATTATTATTATTATTATTAGCCTATTATTATTATTGGTTATATTTTTTTATTTCATTATATTCATTTTTTTGATTCAATTTCGATCTCTTTACTTAACATTATGAATACTTTAGTAAATAATAGCATACTGTAAATGTTCGACATTAACATAAAATGTCATAAATGCATAAAATGTAGATATATAAATTTTATAAAGTATAAATTTTATATGTATAAATTAGGGCTGCACGATATTGGGAAAAAAGACATTGCAATATTTTTATAATATATTTTTTCTGCGATATATATTGTGATATGAAATCTAATCAAATTTTTTCTTACAAACAAAAATGGGGTGAGCACACATACATTCTCGTTTTAAATTATTTATACAATGACACCATTGTGTCAATTGATTAATATGCGCGAGGGAGAGAGAGCAAGGCAGCACTCGTGTAGTTTGAAGACGGTGAGCGTGCGGCCGGGGCTCGCTGGCTCTCTCTCTCTCTCTCTCTCTCTCTCTCTCTCTCTCTTGCCATCTCTGTCTCGCGCGCTCTCTGCCCTGTTAAACTGACAGGACTTAGAAACACATGCAAATGATAAACTTTCACTCTATGATGGTTAAGCTGTGCAATTAATCTGCAAATCACATTCGTCAAGGGCCGGGGAGCAGCTGGCTCGTACAGTTAATGAATAACAGATCAACTATGACAGCCTACATCGCACATCCATAAGGATGTCGTTACCTCGACAAAATGATCTCGTGGCTACGACATATGACACTCCCACGAGTTATTATTTCGTGGCCTCGACAAAACTAAGTAAACCGAACAAGTCATCTTACGGGCACCGTACTTTGGGCTGGTACTCGGTGTGTTTCCACCGCAGGAACCAGGAACTAAATAAAGTTCCGGGTAAAAAAAAAATGCCCCTCAGAAAGTCCCTGCTGGCGAGGTGATACTTTTTCAAAGTTCCGGAACTTTTGGGGGCTGGACTTGGGCACTAAACATCCTGACTGGTTGAGTTCACGCAGCATTGGTTGAGTTCAACCACTATTCATTGGGATAATTTTCTAAATATTACTGTTATTGTGCCATGAAATGTAGTTTTAAAAGTATCTGAGGCAAGAATGTAGTTGTTTAAAACCCAAATCTGTGGTTTATTTATAAAGACAGCGCCTATTTAAAAATGTGTTTTGCCGATTTCGGAGACTGTGAGCTCCACGCGATCAGCGGGAGCTCAGTGATCATCTATTTGCTGAGAAGCAGCCTCTCCTCAGCTAGACCTTCTGATATGTGCCGCTGGCTCTGATGTCTCTTTAGTGGCTATAAACATACCATATCATTCGTTTTGGGTAAATCTAACAGGTAGTCACATTCCAGGCAACCCGTAACCCATGTTTTTCCAACCTTCTACCCGTGAAATTGCACTGGAACAGCAGTCAAAGCCATGACATCCTACACGTGAACTCGTACTAGATCGATGTACTCCCAGTTCCGAGCTCTGACATCACATAACCCGCGAAACAACAATGGCAGCCCCTACGGATAATATTCGCTGGATAATTCCGGTGGAAACACGTCATTTGCAAATCTTTTTATGCTCGAACAGCAACATTACAGACT